>NW_021318987.1:154613-236291 GCF_001605985.2 Dendrobium catenatum | reverse complement strand
GTTACACAATCACTTATACCTTCTTCAATAATGGAAGTAGAATTTATAGCTTATTATGAGCATTCTAATCAGGGAGAATGATTATGAAATTTTATCATATGATGATATATTGTTGATGACATTGAGAGACTATTAAAGATAAATTATGATAATGAAGTAGCTAAGTTATATTCCAAGAACAATAGGAGCTCGTCAAAATCAAAGCATATTGATATTAAGTTTCTTGTTGTGAAAGAAAGAGTTCAGAGTTCTCAAAATTTTATTGAACATATTAGTGCAAACTTTATGATTACAGAACCACTTACAAAAAGATTAACACCTAAAGTATTTCATGAGCATGTGGCTCGTATGTGTGTAATCTATTTTGATACTATGCTAGCTTAGTGGGAGTTTGTTTGCAATGTTCAATTATATGAACTTATTTTATGATCAGACTAAATTATTTTTATTTTAATGATTAAAAACTCTAAAATAAAGTTATTTAATTTTTAGTTGTGGTTTAGCATAAAGTATTGAATTTTGGTTTGAGTTATAATATTTGGCTAGCTGAAAATAGTTATGATTTGAGATCAGGTTACATGAAATTTCCTTGCTACACATCCATACTTAATCTATGTCGTTAATTATATTAGTATCGTGATCATTGACGAGTCTTGTTATGAAAATTGTGATAAAGGTATCTTTGATTCTATATTGATATGATTGATGTACCAGATTGTCTAGAGATATTATTTCAAAAAGATAATAAATATTGGTATGAAATTATTTTTCTGTCTCCTTTAAATCCTAACACTTTTATTTATATATACTAGGTAATTTTGGGTGAAACAAAATTTTAGACATATTAAAAAAAAGGCAAATAAACCCATGCGAGACATAAAATTAAAATTTTATTGATTTATTATGTGTTGTTGAAATAATTTTCATTGATTTTATTTATTCTGCATTGTTTGTATATATATATATATATATATTGTAATAGTACAGTATGAACACCTCATCATCTGTGAGAAGCATCAATTATTCATCTGTATGAACATGGCAGGCAACCCAAGAACAAATTAACTTAGGGCTTATAATAGTTACTGTTCAAATATCATCCCAGACGAATACCTATTCGTATATATAATCCTAGTATCAGTCTGCATGTTGACAAATTCAATCGGCATGTATGATCATTATTGATAAATCATCCCGTACGAACACATATTCATCTATACAAAATCATCCAATTTCTATAAATTGGAACTCGTTCTTTGAATTGCTTAACATTCTATTCCACAATCGGTCCTTTTCAATCCTTGTGTTCAACTCTTTTCAAATGGAAAACAGAAGCAAGCGAATACATCATACCAATGGTAGTTCATCTCGTACTGAATGAGATGATAATTTTCTTTCAAGATAAAATAAACAAGCCTATAATCAATTTGTTCAAGCAAATATTACTCCATCTTGTCCTCTTATTCGAGAAGACATAAATTTTCCAATTATGCCTCTCTTTGATTCCATGCAATTTTCTTTCATTCTCACTATGATATGCGCTTTCCACTTTGACACCTTTTATTATTTTCTCGCAAATTTGAGAATGAGAGAAAATAACACCATAATGTCCTCATATGTATTCCACCACCGAGTTGAGATCACTAAAGAGGATTTGGGCACTTTCTTACATCTTAGAACTAAAGGAGTTATGGCACATTCTATGACTTCAAGAAGTGATTTTGATTGTTCTGTCATTAGTCAAACTCTTAGGGGTATACCTTCAATCCAAAACTTACCTCTTATTCAAACCTTGAATCAAAATGCCAAAATCATTCAACATATTTTAAGAACCTCCATTATTCCTAAAGCTGATGATCGTATCAATATCACCCCTTTTCTTAGTATAGTAACATACTACATTTTGTCAAACACTCTAATTGATGAAGCCCAATTGATTATGGACTACACCAATAACCTCACTGACATCAGACTCCCAGCCACTATAAGAAAGAAGAATGTGGCTTTAGGATACTTGATTGCCTACATTTTTGAAAAGAAATACAATCTTATTTATCCTAATCTACCAAAGAATCAGCTTGACTATTTTTCTGATGCTTCATTTCACGATCATTCCCACAGGGATCAAGGTGATGTGGGAGATGAATTTGATGGAGGACCTTCTCCAAGACCTTACTTGCTCCTGCTCTTAGACTTGAGCATCAATTCTACCAAGATTTGATCTAAATATTTAATTGCCTCAAATCCCATATAGATTAACGATTTGATCATGTTCAAACTCGTTTGGACCAGCAATATTTTATATATAATAAAGATATGAGTTGGGTTAGTTGATAATTTGATTCACTCAATACTTAAGTAGCTACCATCAATAGCAACTTTACTTAGTTCAGTCCTCCACAGCCTTCTCCAGATCAAGATCCTTCGGGTTTTTAGTTTGATTATTGATTGTTATATGTTTTACTAATTTAGTTATTATGATGTTTTATTTAGATGCTTTTAGTTTGAGATTGTTATTTTTTCTTTTTATTTGAGTCTATGCTATTTTCTTAAAAAAAATAAAATTAAAAAAGGGTTTGGTTATTATTGATTTTTCTTCTTTCTTTATATCTATTAAATTGTTTATGAGTTATTATTGACTAATTTGGAATGTTGATCTAAAGGATAAAAAATTTAAATTGTTTGCATTACAATGTTATTTCCTTAGATTTTTTTTTTCTTTTCTCAAATTTTAAATTAAATTATAATTAGATTTAGAAGAGGAGATCATCTTCATGTTCTAATAGACATTTATCTTATAATTATAATTGTTACAAAAATTATGGCTTATTTTTATTTTATTTTCTTGTTTAAAGTGTTTATTTTATTATTTGATATTAGGTTTTATTTTGTGGTTTTTTCTTCCTTATACGAGAAAGTTTTTCTTTTATTTGGAAGATAGTTACACAAGTTAAGATTTGCTGATTTATATTGTGGAAAGAACAAAATGTCAAAAGATGCACAAAGTGTGCTAAATTTGAAATGAGGCACAAAATAAGCCTAACCTGAAAAGATGCACAATGTTCTCCAAATTCAATTTAAATTCAAAAAAATATGCAATTGCATGGTATCAGAATTTAATATGTTGATAAAGAGGCATAAAATGAGCACACAATACATTTAGTTCTTTCTATTATATCTCTAATTCTTAGAAAAATCCATACATTTAACAATCATTTCAACTATTGAATTTGAAAATATTTGATTATTATTTAATTATTTTTGCCATAAATATACTATTTAAGATTTTTGCTTTCTAGAATGAACCTTGAATTTTGTCAACTATTCTTATCTTATTTATCCTTTGATTTAATATATGAGTTTAAACAGAGTTGGCATCAGGAATTTAATGTTGTTCTTGCAACTTTTTAAAATCCTTTTCCTTATTGAGTTTTTGATTCATCTATATTACCTTTTATATTCAAGGGATATTTTGTTTTCTTTCCTTATTTTGCTGATTTCAGAAGGGGGAGGTAGTTTGTGTTTGTTTAAAGTCTTTTGGTCATGTGTTTATGTTTTGGTGTTTTGTATTTTTAGTTGTGTTTATTTTATGTCTTCTGGTCATTTATTTGTATTTTTAGTTGTGTTTATTTTATGTCTTCTAGTATGTTTGTGTTTTGGTGTTTTATGTTTTTAGTTGTGTCTATTTTATGTCTTCTGGTCATGTGTTTGTATTTTTAGTTGTGTTTATTTTATGTCTTCTAGTCATGTGTTTGTGTTTTAGTGTTTTGTTTTTTCAGTTGTGTTTATTTTATGTGTCTTGTGTATTTCTTTCAAGTTTTATGTTTGTTTTATAAAAATCAAATTAAAAAAAAAAGGAGGATGAATTTTTTTTTTTTCTTCTTCCCCATATTTTTTTAATTTTCATTCATTAAGGAGAAGCTTAGGAGAAAAGAACTTTAATTTGTAATTCAAATAATAATTTTTGCCATCATAAAAAAGGGAGATTGTTGTAAATTAAGAATCAAGATTGAGATTGTGATTTTTGATGATAACAAAATATTATTGTTATGAGTTTATTATTTCTCCTATCATATATTTAATATTTTTGTTTGTTTCTGTGTGTACTAAAATTTCAGGGAAATCATACACTACTCCAGATTGTTGAAGACTTTGAGATAAGGTGGAATAAGATTTTATATAATAGAGTCTATATATCTTCATTTTTATTTCTTGAGTCTAAGCTAGTGTGATTGTAATTGGGTAACCGTGCACACACACACAGGGTGAGTGTGATAATTTCC
Source organism: Dendrobium catenatum (assembly GCF_001605985.2). Lineage (NCBI taxonomy): Eukaryota > Viridiplantae > Streptophyta > Magnoliopsida > Asparagales > Orchidaceae > Dendrobium > Dendrobium catenatum. Next base: position 232,008 of record NW_021318987.1, on the reverse strand, counting down.
TTTTAAAAAGTGATCGTACTATACAATATCTAATTGTACTATATGATTTGAAATGTATTTTCCTGTAGAATGTAGTTAATCAAACAAGGCTTGAATTTTTGAACTGTTTGTATTATACGATGTTAATTCATATAAGTGATTGATAGAGTATAAAATTAGGTTTGTACTCTAAAATTAGGTTTGTACCAGATCGTACTGAACAAACACATTAATTTTCTGAACTGTTCATATAGTATGATGTGAATTCATACTGACGACTAACATAGTATGAAATTAGGTTTATACCAGATCGTATCGAATGAACACATTCATTTTTGAACTGTTCATATAGTTTGATGCGAATTCATACATACGACTAACAGAATACAAAATTTGGTTTGTATCAGATCTTATCGAATGAACACATTCATTTTTAAACTATTCATATAGTACAATGTGAATTCATACATACGACTGACAGAGTATGAAATTAGGTTCATACTAGATCATATCAAATAAAGCCCTAATTTTTATATTCTTCATACCGGATGATCCATAATCATACAGTATGAAAATAGGATGGTTCTCTTGGAAAAATTTAGTTTTTGGATGGTTTTTACATGTTTTCTATATAAAGAGTCCTAAAAACTGCCTAATCATCCTTTGGCTGTGAATAACTCTTAAGAGTGACCATTGTGAGTGTGTTTGGAAGAAATTTTGAGAGTGAAGAGTGAGAGATTTAGTAAAGGGGATTTGTGAGAGATTCGCAACTTTTCCCAAAGTGAGTATTTCTTTGTCTTCTTTAAGTTTCTACCCATCTTCTTTGGAGGCTCTTGGAAGAAGATCTTCAACATTGGATCTAGGAACTTTGCCTTCACCAAGAGGGTGAAAAAAGATGTGAAGGTATGCTACCATCACTTGGAGAGTATAAAAGGCGACGGTTCTCTGTCGCATTGGGTTCATGGAAGAGAGTTTGTAAGGGTTTCTCCACCTTGCTGTGGGGGCAAAAGAAGAGTCACTATTATTTAGCATAATACCTAGAGAAGGAGTCTTCAGGGAGTAGATGTAGGTCAAGTTCGACTTAACCACTAAAAATTTTGGTGTTCTTCTTTTGTTATTTATTTTTCCCGCATTTTTATTTTATATATTTCAAAATTTTGTGGTTGAAAATGCTGTGATAATCATTTATTTAAACAACTGCATATTTCATGATCATTGATTTAATTTTCTAAAAGTTTTTCAAAAATCCAAGAACTTTTTAAATAACCAATTCACCCCCACCCTCCTTTTGGTTATCCGTAGGATAGTTCTAAAAGGTCTGACAACCAATACAAACTTTCAACAAGCTCTCCCCAATAAGCACCAAGGGTTAGGAGAGTCACTTCATTAATTATTATAAGAATTTATTGGGAGATAATTGAAGTGAATGACTTAGTACAAGTTGTCACCCAAGCTGCTCTAGCTAATGGATTGTAAGAAGGTCCATTTTATAATGCATTGGAGCTATAATAGCCAAATTCATTAGCTGGACAACTTGAACTTGCTAGCAACCATATTAATGCTAAGATGTGCAATCGACTAGTTGAATCCTCCTTGACCACTTGCATCGAAGAGCTTACTATTATGAGTGATCAATCTCTTGGTTTCAAACATAGGAGAAGTTGCCAAAGAATCCTTAGAGTTGACAAAAGACCAACCATGATCTATGATTGACACCATTCAGACCCCCAAAGAAAATCCTTACCAATGAGACCACTCAGTGTAATCAGATTACCCGTGCCAAGAATAGAAGAGGTGTTACACACCACCTACCCTTTTACACATAAGGTATACATTACATCCCTAATTATCTTATGTTCACTCCATATAGGTATCAGTGGTTAAGCTTACAAAGGCCATCCAGAATAAGGAGCTCTTCAAGTACCCCATATATGAAGGAAAATATGCATACGAGGGATATTTCCAAGTACTATGCTTTTACAAGGATCAAAGGTATAATACTGAGGAATACTTTCACCTTTTCTAACTTATCAAGGACCTCATGAAATCATATATGTTGAAAGATTTCATGCTCACTGACCTTGGTTGGCACCCGAGGAAGGCTTTGTTGGAAAGTAATGAGATCGATGATCATTCTAGCTCATTATATCAATATTATAGGAATTACATTTTTCCATATTAGATAGAGTGCAAGCCAAGTATTATATAAAAGGCACATTATGGGTGAGGTTAAATCAACCACCACATTATGGGCACTAGTAACCAATGTCTCTCTAGATATCTTCCTGAAGCAAACAAATACTATAACATAAGTCACTTCAACAATGTTGTGGTTATCACCTCCTTAATGTCTAAGTACCAAAACAACATTATTCTTATTGATATGTGGAAATCTATTAACATTATCTTTATATCTATTTTTTAATATATATAACTCACTTCAATATATATATTCTTACCTCTAAGCTCACCCCCACTTCATGTCCACTTTATGGCTTCTTCAGTGAGTATAGGGCACTAAAGGCATGATTGCCCTACCCATTACCATGGGTGGAGGAAATCATCAATACACCACCATGGAAGATTTCATAATCATGGACACTGGCAGCCACCTATAACACTATCTTCAAGCAACCACTCCTAAATATGTTCAAAATGGCCATATTAATATATCATATACTGGTTAAGTTGTTAGTGAATAGTTGGAAGATCCCTATGAGTGCAAATATCTCTCAATCATTTGCATGCCACTTAAAGGCCATGGAAAAGATGACAACTTCCCTTAAGGAGGTGTTATATTTGGAGGTCATGGGCGGACTGAGGTTGGAGACTATTAAGGCACTAAAATAAGTGAAAAATGTAAAAGACAATCTAAATATAATGCTAATAATAAGTCATCATTAACTCTAGAATATTACAGTGATCTCATATAGGCTCTCATGGATGACTTGGATGTCTTTACATAGACAATAATGGATATGCTAAGCGTTAACAAAGAAATTGATTGCCATAGATTGAACATGAAATAGTGAGCTAAGCAAATCAAATAGAAGACAAGAAAAATAATTATCATACTCAGCATAGATTGGACAGGGAAATATAATACCTATACTAGATTTCTAATGTTGTTATGGTGTAAAAGGATTTTAGTAAATGGAGAATGTATGTCAACTTTGCAAACCTCAACATGGCATACCCCAAAGATGGGTATTTTTTTCCCAAGATCGACTCACTTGTGGACTTAGCAATCAGATTTATAGTAATCAGTTTCGTGGCTACTTTCTTAGAATACCATCAAATTAAAATGCACTTAGACCACTATGTGAAGAGTTCCTTCATGATAGGGGAAAGCTTGTACTATTATAAGGTTTTGTTGTTTGGGCTTCAAAATATAGAGGTAGCATATTAGAGGATGATAGATCAAGTTTAAGATAGTAAAGAGGTAGGAACATCAAAGTGTATGTGGATGATGTAAGGAAGATCTAATTTCTATAATAATGCATTTAAGGCTTGAAGTAGACATTTATCACACTCAAAAGGTATAAGATGTAATTGAACCTCTAAAATGTAACTTTGGTGTAGGTTTAGACAAGTTTTTTAGAATCCTTTATACATTTGAGGGTATTAAAGTTAACCCAAACAAGGTAGAGATAATTTTAGAAATACCAACATCAAATACTTCTAAACGTATGCACTGACTCATTGGACAAGTTATAGGACTCAATTTCTTCATCTCTAGTCAGGTGAATGGTGCTTGACTTTTTTTAATGTGTTGATAGGCATCAAAAAATTCACTTGAAGTAAGGAATGTAAGGCAACCTTCTAACAACAAAATCCTCTTCTCTCCTCACTGCTACTACTTCAAACCCTAATAGTATAGAAATATTTACTTTTACACTTATGAGTTATTAAGGATGTTGAAAGCTTAGTGTCTTTTGAAAACAAAGAATAAAATAATAGCCAATTTATTTTATAAGTAGAACTCTATAAAGAACTTAATATTGATGCCTAATTATGGAAAAATTTATATTTATTGTAATTCGTGAGCTCAACCTATTATTTTAATGATTTCAAATATTATTGGTTAGATAAATAATTATTCTTTATAATATATATTAGTTGTTTTGTGCGACAAATATTTTAGGTACAACATACTGTTTGATTGGAAAATGTAGTTTGAAAAGGATTAATTTTCTTTGGGAAAGATTTAATTTTAATAATTTTAGTTTTAAAATTGAATCCTTCATTATGAATGATATATCGCCTCGGGAGGCGAACATATCGCTCCCAAATGGGTTAGAATTACAAAACATTGAATTTATCCTAATTATCATAGTCACCTCAAGGTGAGATAACATATGATCCTAAATGATCAAAATAATGTTTGATCGAGTGTTTACCTATGTTAATCTAGATGAAGTATCATTAATTTCATAATCAAAGTCACTATAATAATTGATATATCTCTCTGAAGAAAGAAGTTATCAATCTTTATTGATCATTTGAAAATGATGATAATGATCGTTGATTTTTTAATTTTCCAAAGAGAATTAATTGAAGTTTTGAAAAGGTTGATTTTAAAAATTTGGTATGGGTTCTAAATCTCCTACGAGCACAAGCCCTTGTAGTTAATTACATCTTAGGAAACCAGAGTATTTTTGAATACTCTCGATTAAAATAACATTATGAATTTTATTTAAGATTTCAAAGTTTGATATCAAAGGAGGTAAGGATTGGAATTTCAATAGGGATTAAAACAAAGTTGAACACTTATTTCAGGAGTCAAAGGAGCAAGGGTAAGGAGTATTTTAAGATTATAAAATAAATTAAAAACACTCCATCCTATCCAAGTGTTGGACTTGAATTTGATTAAAAGATATTTAAGTTTGAGTTATCAATTTTATTAGAAAGTTGGGAATAAATTCCTAAAGGTTGAGGTCTTATAGCTTGAGCCTTCTTTATAACCTAAGTCTAAATTGGGCACTAAAAATCAATAACCCGAACCTAGCTAATGCAATGTAGGATATGGACTTACCCCGACTAGGATTGGGGAGACCACCTAAGCGCTTCAAAACCATGAGTTCAATTAATAATGAAGGAGTTGGTAAGGATGATAATTAGATTGAGTTTGAGGAAAGCGGGGCCGACATCTAGAGCATATCTTAATTGGCCCCTTTGACTTATGTTAGGTATTTAATGCTTAAGAGTAAAATGTAATTAAATTTTTAGACATTTTTAAATTTGATTTCTAATGCAATATATGCTAGTTGACTCGATTAAATGCTTAAATAAAAATGAAGCAATTTTAAAAAGGCTTAAAAATAAATTTTATCCTAAAGATTGTACAAATTTTCCTTGACAGATCTGCACCCTTATAGGCTAGGTGATTTGTCAAAACCCACAGGTGGGGAGGTGCCTAACAAAAGGAAAGAAAAGTGCAACAAGTATGCATATGAGAACTCCTGGTGATCCCGGGCTTACTTCTTAAAATGTTAAAGTTACTATATGAGCTTAAATATTTTAAATTTGTTTAAGTAGAAAATTTTAACGTTCCCTCATGAGCCTCCGATCGGGTTCTAAGCTAAAACAAATATGACACATAGATCATAAAAAAAATAAAAAAAATAAGCAAATCCTAATCGAAATCAACATTAGACAATCAACTTAATAATCAAATTAATTAAATGAATAAGATGTCCATAGATAAGTGCCTTTTAATATTACAATCCAGAATTTTAGAAAAGGAAAGTGCCCGAGTACCACTGATAATAAGCCCGGATTTCTAATCCTAAGACTCAAGTGACTTTGAGAATGGATCTTCTCATCATCCACTTCTTCGTCCTTCTACAGGGCTCCTTGGATCATTGGGTTCGAATATCCAAATGAAAAGAAACTCCCCCTCGAAAGGGGTGCTATCTTTTCTCTTTAGATATTTTAAAATCATCTAAATTTGGATCTCCAAATGGAGAGGGACTCTCCCCTAAGAGATATTCCATCCTATTTGGATTCCAAATTAGATGCTAAATCCCATCTCAAATTATTGCTTTAAATTACAACTCAATTATATTAAATTGTATTTGAATGAAAAGTAAAATCCAGACTCAATAACTTGTAGGGTTATCCTAAGTGGTTATAATCAAATCATCTCAAGAAGCTAATATTTAAAATTAAAATACTCAAATTACATCCACTCTTGGCCATGCTCTTTTAATTTAAAGGGGATCTTAAGCAATTTTTGAAGCACCTCTAGAAAATATTTTTAATTTAAAGCTTAAATTATTTTCCCCCTTTAACTTTTATGCCCTATATGTTCATGACCATATAGATAAAATTAAATTAGTATAAATCATCCCTAGCCTAAGGTTAGATCTAATGCATAATCAATCACAGCATATAGTACAAAAATTAAATAAACAAACACATCAATCTACACTAGCAAACAACATGCAGTGAAATCCATGAAAAACCCGACATACACAAGTAGTAGAAAAGTAAACATCGTCCTAGCCTAGCATTAGAGTTAATTATCATATTAAACCATCTAAAGTGTGTGAAGTAGGCTGTATGGGTTGGATATATCCTACAAAGGGTAATTAATTAAAGTTATTTGAAGTTTTACTGGTTGAAAGGTTTAAGAGGTTTAATTTTGAGTTTAAATATTAATGGCTTAAAATTCATTTCAAAGTATATTTTAAAGGGTTATTGATTACCACCTTTGTTGCTCATCAAGGTCATGGATTTTATTTTATATTGCTTAGGGTTAATTTAATCGCCTTTAAGGCTTGAGTTACCAAGTGGTAACCAGTATGATTAACTGACTTAATTTGATGTAAGGTTTGAAATTTAATGAATTTTGAGTAAGATTGATTGGTAACTAATTTTAAAGTTAAATTAAAGTTTTTCGGGCTTTTAAGTTAAATATTGAATTTTTTAGAATTATTTGAATTATTTAAAGTATTTAATTAAAGGGGTCAAAACTTGACTTTTTAATTAATCTTAAATTTCAAAACTTTATTATTTTTAAAAAATATTAGACCTTAAGATGATCAGTTAGACTATGATTTTGCTAGATTTGGATTTTTTTTATATTTAGTTATAAAGGTTTGAAGTTTTGACTTAAGTTTAACCATACTATTGACTTTGATTGATTTATGATGGTTTGATATTTTTAATAAATATTAGATTTTCATTTGAGTAGAATGCCTTTGAGTTTGATTGATTTGGATTTTTCTAGAGTTAGTTAAAGTTTTTTTAAAGTTTGATAATTTATTTGAATTTTTTTAAAATTGATTTAATTAAGGGGCTTTTTTATTGATTTGAATCCAAATGAACTCCAAACTTCTTAAAATCACCTCCAATGATTAGAAATAATCTAAGGAGGGATTATCAAGTGTTTTAGAATTTTTAATTTTTTTTAATATTTTAATTAATTAATTATTAAATTTTAATTAAAATTACATTAAGCTTAAATTTTACTGTCAAATCAAAGGAATTTTATTTTTCATTCGTTAATGGTTTAATTCTGGTTAGTTAGAGGTATTATGTGTAATGTTTGGATTTAAATTTGATTTATTAGAATTTTTTGAAATTTTTTAATGCATAATTAAAGAATTAATTAATTAAATATCTTAATGATTTTTAAAACTAGTGAATATTTTTCTATGGGCTGTATGTGTCACTAAGTTTAAGTGGTTCAAATTTCATGTTAATAGGAAGTGTATCCTTATTTCTAAAATTAATCTAATTTTTTTATAAAAGGTGCTTAATTATCCTTAATGATGTCACTAAGTTAAGTAGGTTTAAATAATTGTTATACTAACCCTTGGACAAACATATACATAAAAAAGCACAATCACATAAAAGTCCCTAAATTTAGAAGAGCCTAGGCTAAGTGGTGTATGCATTCTAAACATGCAAGGACAAAATTAACTTGAATAATTAACAAATAAATTAGTTAATAATTAAGATAATTATTCACTAATCATACCCATCAAATCAATTAAAATAGCACAACATATATTTAAAATTTCAAGGGATCTCTAAATGTTTAAAATTTACACATAAATATAATTTTGAAATAAACTTCAAAATATAAATATGTTAACCTATACATACAAATATAAGATTTTTTTAAAAATAAAATAATTAAAAAATTGTTAAAATAAAATTTTAAGGACTTGAGAGATCCTTTGATTATTTAAATTAATTTTTTAAAACATATGTTTTTAAAATTTTAAAATTATTAATATAAAACTTAATTAAATATTATTTTAATGTTTAAATAAATAAATTTATCTAAAAAATTAAAATTAAAATTTAATTTTACAAAGTATTTAATAATTTTTAATTAATAATCAATTTTAAATAATTAATATTTAATTCTTAAATAATTTAAAATTTAATTAATATTTTAATTTTTTTTTTAATTCAAGTTTAATTTTCTAGAAATATTGATATATTTTATGAATTTTTTAGATTTTTACTTGATTTTTAATATTTTTTAAGGAAATTTAGGCTTAAAACTAATTAAAATAACTAATCCTATTTCGACGACGGTGGAAGGGCCACGTAGAGTTTTATGATTGGATGATTCAAATCACACGTATCTTTGCCAGAGATGCCATTAAATTCTAATGATTATGCCGCCAATAATCATTAGCATTTAATGTGTGGGGTCCACACGCTATTACTAATCTACATTAGCAGATCTCGCCTATCATTGGATCACCCACTCTTCAAAATTAACGATTAAGATGACGCCAAACACGGAACGAAACACTACAATCTTAAATGTTGATTATGAGATCAACTGTTTAGATATCAGGTAATATGAAATAGACATAAATTGTAACCCTAGATAGAAAATCAACTCGAACCTTTGATCTGATGAATAAAAATGCATGAAATTTAAAACGTAGCTTGAGCACGTGAAAAAAAATAATGGGGAGCATTTTCTTTGGCTTACAATAATCTTAATGAAATGCTTTTTTTTTTTCTTGATGAAAAGCTATTTAAACTAGTGTAATATAGACTAGGTTTGAGTTTGTGGGAGATCTAACCATTTGATTTCATATTTTTTGAATGTTCTTAGCTTGTAGAGTGCCCTTGCTTATTTTTCTAGAAGAAAATGCTGTCAAACAAGCTCCTAATCTCAAGTTCTTTGGGTTGGATGGAATTTAGCTTAAGCTCAACGGAAAGCTCATTCTCGGTGACTTCTAGCAGCTGGATCTGACTTGGGAAGTGTGGGGGAGATTCTTAAAGGATTGAATGAGCAGATAGCTCAGCTGGAGGAGCTTCGATTTGGAGAGAGAGAGTTAGTGTGAGAATGTAACTAAAAATGAGTATTTTTCTCTATTTAAGTGTCATCTGATCAAATGGGTGGCTAAGATCTATCTGATAGGCTCCTAAGATGCTGCCAAGTGTCAAGGGAGTGGTTGGAAAGATGAAGAGTTAAGGACACCATGGAAAAGCCATATGTAAAGCTCTCTTGGTCCCCACTTGGGCATGGGAGTAATAGGAGCCATTGGATCTGGATCTAAAGGATGAGGAGATCTCAATGAAGGTTCTAAAGTCTGATCAAATAGCTGGAATTGCTTGGGTTAGAGGGGATTAACTGAAACATAAGTAATTGAGCATTTTGACCATTCCCCACCGCTTTATTGACTGTTTGACTTGTCAACCAGTCAAGCCATGCTGAGGTGGTCTTGATGAGTCTAATGAACCAATAAAATAACTGGAAAGGAAAATAGATCCATTGGTTTGACATATTATTTGAAATGTTGACCAAAATGGTTCATTGATGTCTTTGTTGACTAGATTGACTAGTCAACTTGGCAAGGTGGTAAAGTTGGCATGAAAAGTGGTGTGGTGAGCTGGTTAAGTGAGTTTGAAGGTGGTTTGGTGAAAGAAGGTTTAAAGTTTGAATGTATGCATTTGAATGTAAGGAAGTTTAACCAAATATACAAGTTTGACTTAGTCAAATGGGATTTTATTTAATTTGTTTTGACTTTTGATGTACTTAAACTCTCAAATAGAATGGAATCAAGGGCTTGATGAGCTTTGAATGAATTAATCCACTAAGAATCATTAATTTGGCTCAAATGAGTTAATTTTGACTAGACTTGGGCTTAGTTGATCAGACTTGGGCTCAGTTGATCAGACTTGGGCTCAATTGACTAGGTCAACTATTGACTAGGTCAAAGTTGACTAGTTAAGCCCAAATCCCTAATGCTATGTTCAAAGGAGTTTTGAAGGAGTTTAAAAGCATTTAGAGTTTAATTCAAAATGAAGAAGCTTAAGGGTTGATTTGGTTAACCAGGTTGACCCAGAGTCAAGGATCAGGCTTAATAAGTTTGAAGTGTTATTTTGAAACTGTATGAGGTGGCCCTAGGGTCTAGGGAGGTCAATTAAGTCAAAATGACTATTTGGATCCTAAAAGGCTTGTTTGGTCAACCTAGGTTGACTTGGTTAACCATGTTGATCCATGGTTTGGGATTAGGTCCAATAGGTTTGGTTTGATGTTTGAAGTTGAATAGGGCTGGTTTCAAGGGTTGAGAAAGTCATTTGGGTTGAAATGACTATTCAAGCCCATAAGGGGCATTTTGGTCATTTTGACCCCTAATCCACTAGGGGATCAAAGTGGGTCCACCAAAATACAGTTTAATGTCTAATAAGTCATAATCAAGGGTCTAGATGTGATTGGAGGGTTTGTAAAAGTATCCAAGCTTAGGTTCGACTAAGGGACATGACTAGTGGCATAGGCCATAAATATTTGAAGGTTTTATGGCCTTTGGAATTCAATTCAATTTCTCGGGTTAGAGACCACAAAATGGGCTCAAATTTAAAGGGTAGTCTCTAGAGACATGTCCTATTAATATATAATTGATAGACTCTAAATCAGAGGTCACATGATTGGGGTTTGGAGTGTTTGAAAAATCATTAGAAAAGGTTTTAAAGACAAAGCCTTTGAACCTTGGATTTCAGTCCATATTTCTGGGTTTGAATTGAATTTTGAGTTTGAATGGTTAGAATTGAATTATTCAAATCATTTATAATCATTTGAGATATCACAAGTTATTGGATAGGATTGAAGCCAGATCTGGGACATGCTCAAGGTTTGAAGTCTAGATTTGATTGAAGTTGGAATTGAATTGAGATCTAGATTAGCTTGTGGTCAAGATTATTTTTAAGTATGGACTAATTTGAGATCTAAACAAGTTTGAAATCTGGATATATTTGAAGTCTGAGCTTGAATTGAAGCTTTGATTGATCTAAGATCTAGATTTATCATAAGGTTTCTATTGATTTAGGGTCAAGGTAGATCATAGGGTCTGGATTGGTCTATAAGAATCCTAGGATCTAGATAGATCCTAGGGTCAAAAATCTAGGAGGTTCTCAGAGTCTAGATTGGTCTGGAGGCTAGATTGATCTGGGGTTAGGATTGATCTAAAATATGGGTAAATCATCGGGTCTGGAGTCTAAAACAATCATAGGACCTAGATAGATCTCAAGCTCTAGATAAGTTTGGAGGGATCCTAAGGTCTAGATAGATCCTAGGGTCTAAATGGATCTGAGATCTAGATTGGTCCAAGCGACCTCATATAAAAATGAGGTAAACACATACAAGGAGCCAAGTCAAATATAAGAAGTTAACTATTACAACATTGAATCCAATCAAATCTTTTAAAAAGAGTTTCTATTTTCTTTTTCTTGAGTCTTTTTATATTTAGGTGTATGTTGGAAAGAAAATCGAGTACATAATTATAAGTGCAGATGAAATTAAAAGATAAGTTTCTCTGTTGAATCATATTTTATTATCTCAATTGTATTGCATGATCAATTATTTCAATAAATAAATCAGGTATTTAATTAAATTAATAAATTAAAAAGTAGTATAATTAATTATATTTTATGAACTTCTATCTTATAGGATGAACAATTATTTTAAAAAATACTTGCTATTGAATACGAGTTTCTAAATTTAGGTAAATTTAAATTTTGAATTTTGACCAAATTATACTATACGAACACATTTATCTTATATGATTATTAATGAATATTACCTAATTTAGATGTGTTAAGTGTAAATTATGTGTAATTCATTTTATTTAAATTTAATAAAATATATTATTTTAGTTATATTTATGCAAGAAATATATGATAAGTATAAATAATGTGTTATTTTATGTATTATATTTCCAGTGAAGATATATTGTTTAGAATTATTGTGGGGGAAAAATATAAAAAATGACACAAATTTTAAGTATCATCTGTGCCGCGACGTTAGACCAAACAACATCACAGTTCCATCAAAAGTACCTCCAGAGCACCACAATATTGACATGGCAATGCCAAATTCTCTGTTGGACAGCAATGTGCTGACAAAAGAGTTACCTTTACGATGCTTAGCTTACTATCTTTAAGCATAGAAGCATCATAATCTATCATGCCACAGTGCCCAAATTGTTATTCTAGCGCTGCTGCATTCAGAAGTCAGTAGTGCTACGGTGTAGTAGTTATAATTGCCCAAGGAGACGACCTAGCAGTGAAATGATGTGATTGTTTACTAAGTAACATATTCATGTCGGCAAGCACTTCTACAGAGTTAAAATAATATGATAGAAATTTTAGTTCATATTTTTGGGCGCATCATAGCCAACATTTCTAGCATCATAGCACTAGTTGCCTACTTTATATTTTTATATAAATAATTGATGTACTATGTTTGTTGGGGAGTTCAGTCACTTGTTTAATTTCAATACATTTCATAATACTTCTCTAAATCTCTCTTATGATGAAAACTAAGAGAATTTAGGAAAGTATTTGATACAATTGTTAGAGTGTTAGTCCATGTTTGTTGGAGCAACTTTATACATTAAGGAAGAAGAAGTGTTAAAGAGATTCATTAAACCTTCCTAGTGATATCATTCACTTGTGTTTTCTATCTTTTATGATTTAATTGGAAATGAGTTTGCTTATCTTTTCTTTCATGCATGGCTAATTCTTTATTTTTGGATTAAGTACCAATAAAAATTCATTTGCTCTAAAGTTAAAAGATGTTTTTAATATTATCCCACTCTTTATTTAATGCACATAGTGGACATATTTGTAGTTAAAACCTAGTGTGATGTATAGCCTCGATGGAGGTATGCAAGAATAACTAGGAATTTTTGAGTAGTGTGTTTGCATACTTTAAAATAGGATGTAAAATATGCTAAGTTCTTAAGGAGATGATATAACTGTAGAAAATCAGCATATATCCTATTCACCCCTAAAAGCTCGATAGAGAATTAGGAATGCATATGCTCTAAATCATATCATAATTAAGAATTTTATTAGGAAAGATATGCAATTTATATTCATCAATCCAAAACAATTTATACAAATATTGTATCCATTATTTTATAATTTTATTCAGTGATTGAATCTCTACTTTAAATATTTTTATTGAAGTAAGGTAATTTTACAATTAGAGTTAACAGTAGTTGTGTGTTAAAAGCATATTTACTCGTGGGTTCAACACTCTTCTCTATCACTTTATTACTTGATTTTACATGTATACTATTTTAAGTGGGGTTTTTTAATTTATATCAAAGAGAATCTAAGCATTATTTAGGCAAGATGGGGCCTTAAGTATATATATTTTTATAATTCAGAATTACACTTCACTGCAACCCCTTCCCCATCAAATTTTTGGCACAGTTGTTAGGGAAGTATTTAACTTTTTTTATAACATTTTAACTAAATTATTGAATTGATTGCATAGTTAGACCTGTTTTCATATTTATTTTTATTTATTTGCTTTGATTACTAATTATGTATTTTATTTTTTTCTCGACTTTATAGGCATAGAAATGAATTTTTGTCATTTGATCCTAAAATTGAGAGAACCTTTCTAAAATTTGAAAAGCAAAAATATTTTAATAGTGGCTGAACATGAGTTATAGAAAAATCATTCTAGACATTTTAAGGATTTCGTAAACCCTTTAGTAGCTGGAATTCATCGGAGCATAAATATACCTACAATCCAAGCTAATAATTTTGAATTAAAGCTAGTTATTATTCAAGTGGTTCAAAACTATTAGTTTAGAGGGAACTCTTGTTAAGCATCCTAATTTACATTTGGCCAATTTCTTAGAAATTTCTATAAAATTTAAGTATAATTATGTTAGTGATGATGCGATTAGACTTAGATTGTTTCCCTTTTCTCTAAGAGACAAAGCTAAAATGTGGTTGAATTCTTTATCCCTAGGCTCTATAACCACTTGGAATGAGTTGGTTTATAAGTTTCTTGCTAAGTATTTTCCACCTTAAAAAACTACCAACTTTAGAAATGACATAACATTTTACTCAGTTTGTAGAAGAATCCATTTCTGAGAGTTGGGAAAGATTTAAGGAAATGCTTACAAAATGCCCGCATCATGCATTATGTGATTAGTTGATTATTCTTTAAATATATTATAATATATTAATAGGATCTCTTAGAGCTATAATTGATGGTACAATTGAGGAATTATTAATGTCTAAGACATTTGAGAAAGCTTATGAATTAATAGAGGAAATGACTACTAATAATTTTTAGTAGGATTTTATAAAAGATTTATTAAAGGCTTTCTAAAATTTCTATACCCTTATGTCAACTATTGGAGAAAGATATTCCTTTTATATTTAATTATGCTTATCTTTAAGATTTTAATGCATTAAAGCAATATTTGATTATTGTTCCAATGATTATTGCTCATGATTGGTCTTTACCTTTTACAATAATGTGTGATGCTAGTGACATTGTTTTAGGTGATATTCTAGGGAAAAAATAAGATCAGAAATTTCATGACATTTTTTATGTTTGAAAAACTTTGAATTCTAATGTAATTATTCAATAGATGAAAAATAATTGTTAGCAATATTGCTCTTGATAAATTTAGATCATTTCTAATTGACACTAAAGTACTTATTTACACTAATCATACTGCTATCAAATATCTTATGACAAAGAAAGACACTAAACCAAGATTGGTAAGATGGATTCTTTCTATTGCAAGAATTTGATATAGAAATTTTTTACATAAAGAGTATTGAAAATCAAATTGCTGATCATCTTTCTAGACTTTATGTTGTAAATTATATATTAAATAAAGATGAGATTATTGAAAATTTTCTTGATGAACTTCATGCGAATAATTTATCTTGGTATGCAGATATTGTTAATTTTATTATTAGTGATATACTTCCTTATGATTTAAATCCTGATCAAAAGAGGAAATTTTTATATGATTTGAAATTTTATTTTTGGGATAAACTTGTAATGATCTAATTATGAGAAGACATGTTCCTGAAGAAGAAATGGAATCAATCATTAAGAAGTGTCTTGATTTGCATTATAGGAGATATTTTGGAGGATTTAAAAATGATTCTAAAATTCTTCAAGCAAGATTTTTTTGGCCTATTCTATTTAAGGATGTAAAAGAGAATGTTAAGAAATATGATCAGTGCCAAAGAGTAAACAATATTACAAAAAGATTTGAAATGTCTTTGAACAATATTTTAGAAATAGAAATATTTGTTTTGGGGATTAGATTTTATGGGACCTTTTGTGCCATCCTTTGGTAATCAATATATTCTTATTATTGTGAACTATGCTTCAAAATGGATTGAAGGTGTGGTAACTTCTAAAACTGATGATCAAATTGTGATCAAGTTTTTAGAGAAAAATATTTTCTCTAAATTTTAAATGCCAAGAGTTTTAATCAGTGATGAAGGAAGTCATTTATGTAACAAAAACATAAAAGCAATCTTAAAGAAATATGGAGTTTATCATAGAGCAGTAATTGTTTACCATCCTCAAACTAGTGGTTACGTTGAAATCAATAATAGGGAGATTAAGAGAATCCTAGAAAAAATGGTTAACTCAAAATAGAAAAGATTAGGCAATTAAATTAGATGATGCATTATAAGCTTATAGAACTTCTTATAAGATTCTTATTGTTATGACTCCCTATTAAATTAAATTATGGAAAGGCTCGCCACATTCCTATGAAATTAGAACACAAAGCATTCTAAGCAGTTAACATATTCAATTGTAATTTTAAAAAGACAAAAGAAAAAAGCTTGATGTAGTTGAGTGAACTAGAAGAAATCAGAATTGAAGTTTATGAAAATACCAGGATTTATAAAGTAATGTTAAAAAATGGCATGATAAGAAGCTTTTTAGGAAACAATTCACTCCCAAACAAATCTTTTTACTATTTAATTCCAGATTTAAGTTAATCCCTGATAAATTAAAATCTAGATGGTTTGGAAAATTAACTGTAATTAGAATATTTTCTTATGGAACTAAAAACATTAAGGATAAGAAAAGCCTACATACTTTTAAAGTACATGGCCACATATTGAAACCTTATTTAGATGGGGATATTAATCGATTGTGTAAAATAATTTAATTAGTTTATCCTGAAACAATAATTGCTATAGTCTAGCTGAAGACTTAAAACCTAATGCTTATGGGAGACAACCCACTTGATATGCTATGCATGGTGCCTAATACACTAGTTATCTTATAACCTATGTTATGTTATGTTAGCAATTTTTTTTTACACCTTTTATCATTTATATTAAAGCATGCGTAGTGTTAATTATTATTTTTATTCTTTTTATTTATATTTTACTGAAATTCACCTCATGCTTGCCATGATTTTTGCATTCTAATTATTTAATTAACCTTAGTAAAAATGATAATTAAAAGTTATGTAAAATTTGGATAATAATAAAACCCAAGATCATAGTTCAAAGAATACTATTTATCCTTCACAAAGTAGAAAAACCAATAAGTATCTTATTTAGATAATTTAAGTTATTACATTAATTTGAAATTATAAGTTATACCTTTTTATATCATTTTTTAATTAAAGATGATAGTTGGAATTAAAGATTAGATATGAGTATATTAAAATTAGAAATCATGAGCAATTCAAATTTGGAATTAGTAATCTTATTACATCCTCACATTAAATTTATTAAGATTATCAAAGGGTTCAAAGTAAAAGTTGATATTCAAATTTATTAAAAATGTACTCCGAATAAAAAAAAGGGACTCTTAAAATAGTTCTATCATAGAGAGAAATAGAAAAATTGAGTACATTCAAAAATTGATATAAGTAAAAAATTTTAGAATCCAATTACAATCTTATACTTAAAATTCACTAAGGATAAAATATGAAAATTAGTATATTAGATGGTGAACTAATAAAAGTTTCAAATTAAACTAATAACATATATAATCCTTAAACTACATTATTAACTTTAAAAATAAAAAATTAATAATTAAATCTATAACCTATGAATTTAAATTAAGTAATAATAAGTATGACTAATTAGTAGAATTATTAGTATTTTTTTCTATACTAGAATTATAATATTGTTCATTTTTACTAGTTATAGACCGTGATGCATTATTTTATATTTTAATAGTTTTAAATTATTTGTTTTTACTTTTGTTAATCATTTAATCAAGATCACAATATTTTTATTTGCTTGAGGACAAGCAAGAGTTTAAGCTGGGGAGAATTTGATAAGTGTAAATAATGTGTTATTTTATGTATTATATTTCTCTTAAAAATGTGTTATTTAGTTGTGTTATGAAGGAAAGATATAGAAAATATATAAAATTATAAGTATCATCTAGTGTCGTGAGGTTGGACCAAACAACTCTACATCACCATCAAAGGCTCTGCCAAAGCGCCACAATATTGATATAGTGGTGCCAACTTCTCAATTTGATAGCACCGCAGTGACAAAAGATTTAACTTCACAGCTTACTTTGTTCAAGTATCGCAGCATCACAATCTATCACATCTATGTGCCCAAATTTCCATTCTAGCATCGCAACAGTCAGAAGTCAGCAATGACATGGTGTGGCAATTATAATGGCCTAAGGACACGTCCTATTAGTGGAATGACACGACTGTTCACTAAGTAACTGATTCACATTAGTAAGCGCCACGATGGAGCCAAAATAATTGTGTAACAACGTTAGTTCATTTTCTAGGCGCAACAACGCTGACCTTTTAAGAACCTCAAAGCTAGTTGCTTACTTTGTGTTTTCATATAAATATTCAATGTGTTTTGTTTATAAGAGATTTCAATCACCTATTTAATTTCAGTACATTCCATAGTTCTTATCTAAATCTCTCTAAGGGTGACAATTAAGGGAATTTAAAAAAGTATTTGATAAAATCATTGGAGTGCTCGCTCGTGTTTCTTTGAGAAACTCTATACATTAAGGAAGGAGTGCAGAGGAGATTCATTGAACCTTCCTAATGGTATCATTCTCTTACATTTTCTTTTCTCTATGATTTCAATGGAAATAAGTTTGCTTATATTTTATTTCATTTATGGCTAATTCCTTAATTTTGAATTAATGATTTGGATAACATATTAAATACTAATCAAAATTCTTTTGCTCTAAAGTAAAAAAAAAATTTAATATTATCCTGCTCTTTATTTAAAGAATATTTAATATCTAAACCATTTAAAGATGCATATGGAATAATAGAGAAAATGAATACAAATAATTTTCAATGGCCTATTGATAGGATGAATCCTAAGAGAATAGCTAAAATTTGTTAAATGGGTGCTTTGTCGATTCATACTGCTAAGGTATCTATAATTTTAAAGAAATTAGAACTATTTGAGTTAATTTTGGATTAAGATTATCTATATAATTGGAAGAGCATAATTTTAATTCTAATGATGATAATTGCTCTAGGGATCAAAAAAATAAATTTGATTGGAAGGAAAAATAATCCCTATTCCAATACATACAATCCAAGTTAGAGGTACCACCCTAATTTTAATTTGTCTAATAAAAATATTGGTGGAAAAAATTGGAATAATCCCTAGCAACTTGTAGCGAATCCTATTGTGACACCTCCAAGTTTAGCATTCAATTATACCATTTTGACCCAATTAGAAAAAGATAAATATTTGAATTTTTGTGTTTTTAAACCGTTTATATGTCTTTGGGAGTGTTATGGTGCATGAAAATAATTGTGTTTTGTCTAGAATGAGTCTTAAGTCTTTAGTGTAAATTTTAGTAAAATTTAAGTAATGTTACTTTTCGAGTGCCTCGACATTGGTGTGATGAAATATATACTTATATGATTGAATTATGACTATTGAGAGATATAAGGGTAGATTTTGTCTGTGTCAAGAAATATTTTGGTGCCTATATGACATATTCTGATAGCTATAAAGACATGTTTTGGTGGCTATAAGCCAAATTAGGGTGCCTATGGGCAGTTCTGATTCTATAAGGACAAAAAGGAGTAATAAGGGGCCAAAATACTTTGAGATTATGTCTGAGAATAGGATACAGGATATGAATTGCTTTGCGATATGAACTACTATATAATATAAATTTTAGTTTTTTTAATGTACTCAACATTATTATTTAAACTAATTAGATAACTACTATGATCTTATTAACTTTCTCATTACAATGATTAATTAGACTACACTTAACTGCTTTGAAATATTTAGCAAACTATTTAATAAAAAAAAATTTAAAAATTTAGATCAGTTTGTGTGCTCTGTTCAACTGTTATTGCTCATTGTGATTTTGCTTCTAGTTTTTAGGATCTATGAAAGGGAAAAAACTTGTTGATTAATAATTTATGATCAGACCTGAATTGATAGGTATTTATCTATTTTAATTTTTGAACAATCATGACTAGTTTATTTTTCAGTTTTACAGTTTTTTTTATATCTATGTACTATAGTTTATACTTTTTAATGAAATGAAAACATCTTTTTGATGAGTTTATTTTTAATACTTAGATATTTAAGTAGCTCTATTTTGTATTAGTTTTTTAAAATGAATATTGGAAGAGATTATGAGATATTCTTAAATTATATATTGGAAATTTCCTATCATAACTCAACACAATAGGACTTGTTCAGTTCAGGTTGGGTTGTAATAAGCTTTTGTGGTATCAGAGTAATAGTTTTGGAATTATATTCTGAGACAAAGCTATAGGAATTGTTCTATAAGTCTAGTATGGTAATTTTGAGTATGTCTAGGTGTTCATTATTATTTGTTACATGTACATGTATATCCAACTGTATGTTTTATGTGATTATGAATCTACCAGATATATACATGACATATGGGCAGAGTGCCAGCTTGATAGCTCCTATATATAATACTACTTTTTTTTTTTTGAAGAAATGCTAGAAGCAATTATATTAATAAAAGTCAAGAAACAAATCAAACTATGACAAGGAACACTTGTCACATTCCTCTTTTAACAATTTAAAGAAAATAGGAGGAACATTATTGCAATCTAATCTATCCCAAATGAAATCATTATCAATAGAAATGTTAGCACAATAATCTGCTAACTTATTGCACTCCCTATTGATAACTTGAATGATAACATGATTAAAATTTCTTAAAAAGAAAAAATTACCTTGTATGGTTCCGTCTTCAAAGAAATCCTTTTTGCTAAGCAAATCCTTCACAAACTTCATAACATTGAAGTTATCTCCTTCTATGATAATACCTTTTGCTTCATACATCCGATCTTGAATAAGATTCCTCATTGAAAGAATAGCTTTCAGCTCCAATACCGAACTATCCCAGTGAGTGGCTTTAGAACCAAATGAAAATAAAAATCTACCTTTACAATATCTTATGATTCCACCAATTCCTGATTTATAAGAGCTATGTAGAGCAGCATCAACATTAAATTTAATCCAATCGGTTAGAGGGGGATTCAAAGTAGTTGAATTCAGCCTAAGCCGATTATAATCCCAGTTGACCGATGTTAGATTAAAGGAATTAAAGTAAGAAGCCATACTGACTGCATTTGCTGCTATCAAATTAATATTATCTTCTTTGCTATCATGTATCAATTTGTTCCTGCTTTTCCAAGTATAGAAAACCACATTACAGTATAAATTACCCATAAAAGGGTTAGATTTGGACATAAAGAGCAAATCCTTGTAACATAAATCAAGGCTGGAGAAAACCGGTAATTTATAACCCCACTTATTAATATTATCAATAGCTTTGTGAAGGAATAAGCACTGGACAACAATATGTTCAATATGTTCCACAGCCACAACCTCTTGGACACCCATTATGATTAATAAGCCTCCTATACATCAAGAATTCATTAGAAGGAATAGAATTATTATTAAGTATCCACCAAAACAATTCTACTCTTGGGCTTAATTTAAGGTCTCTTAACCATTTCTAGTTATGGTCTTCAACTTCAGAATTTTTTCTGTTATTTGTTATTATGCCTGAAATTGTTTTTCCTGGGAATTTGAACAATAATTCCCTCACATCAGCTTCAGAATCTCTATGAATGGGGATAGTGATGATTAATTTGACAAGTTCTTCACCAAAAACTTGTTTCAATTTCAAAATGTCCCAGCAACCATCTTGAATAAATGCATTTAGTTTATTTTGATCATCTTTAATATCTACTACATACGTAGGCCAGCGTTCAATGCATTTATCTAATACCCATATATCCTTGGTAGTGTTGACTTTATTACCATTTGCAATTTTCCACCTCATAATTTCCTTCAGGCATTTTGCTCCATTGGTGATGATTTTCCAAGTTGAAGATTTCCCATAAGAGTTATCTAAATTCCATAAATCTTCACCATATTTTGCAATCAGATTTCTATTCAACAAGGTGTTCGGTTTAGAAATAAGATTCCAAACAAATTTAGCCCTCCAAGGACCAATTTTTTCCACAGCAGAAATCACTCCTTGTCTTCCCCATCTTTTTTGTTTGCATAACGTTCCTCAATCAACATAATGAAGGCCTTTGCTTTTGTCAAATTTCCTCCATAGGAAATCTCTACTCAATTTATCTAAATCATTGAGGACTCCCAATGGCACTAATGAATGAGTAGAAATGAATATAGGAAGAGATAAAAGAGCTGATTTGATAAGAAGAATTTTACCAGATAATGTCAAAGACTGATTACTCCATTTGCATAATTTGTCTACAGCTTTCTCTATCAAATATTGAAAATCAGCATTAGAAAGTCTCCTCAAAGCCATTTTTACTCCCAGATAATTTAATTCCTTAACTTCTTTAAAGCTCAAGATTTTAGTGAGAGATTTGGATCTACTTCTTCCAACTGATTTCCCAAACAAGGTAGACGATTTCTGTGCATTTACCTTCTGTCCCGTCCATCTGTTATAGTTCTTCAATATCTTCAAAATTACCTTGGCACTTTTATGGTTTGCTTCAGAAAATAAGATAGAATCATCTGCATATTGCAAGTGATTAATTTTTTCCCCAGCTGTAGCAATTTTGATGCTAATTTCATTGACTTTTTCACTGAAAGCTTCACTTAAAATATGTGAATAGAGAATGAACAAAATCAGGGATAGAGGGCAACCTTGCTTGAAACCGCATTTTGCTTCAATAAATTCTGAATTTTTGCCATTGATGATGATAGTGTAATTCGTACCAATTACACATTGAAGTAAATAGTTAGAGAATTTCAAAGGAAACCCAAGTAAATTTAAAACTTGCTTCAATGATTCCCATCCCAAACAATCATATGCTTTCTCCATGTCCACTTTGATTGCCATTAATCCTTTTTTTGCTTTGGAGAATCTAAATTTATTAAAGATTTCTTGTAAAAGCAAAATGTTATCAGATATTGATCTACCTTTAACAAAGGCAACTTGATTTTTAGAAATCAATTTAGGAATGAATATCATCATCCTATTTAATAACATCTTAGCTACAATCTTGTAAAAAGATTTGCATAAACCTTTTGGTCTGTAATTGGAAAGAGTGATAGGATTCTTCAATTTTGGAATAAGCACAATAGAGGTATCCTTCCAATCTTTGCTCATAATACCAGAGTTAAAGAATTGATAAATAGCTTTCCACACTTCTTCTTTAATAATGTTCCAATAACATTTAATAAAAGAATAAGAAAGGCCATCAAGACCATGAGAAATATTACCTTTCAAGTCTCGGATAACAAAATCCAGCTCTTCTCTAGTGAAATCATTTGATAGAAAATTCTTGTCATCTTCTCCCAGAGTTTCCATGAACATCGGCCAACCAGTAAGCTTGCATCTTCTATATTTCCATTTATCTTTGAAATGTTCTGGCAGGACTTCTTCAATTTTGTTTTGTTCTTCCACAAGGATACCATTACAATCCTTAATTTGATTGATGAAGTTGCTGTTTCTCTTTGCTGTAGCAATCCCATGAAAATATTTAGAGTTTGAATCACATTCCTTCATCCATTTGACTTTGGCTCTTTGTCTCCACCAAGTGCTAAGCCGGCCCAATGTAGAGTTTAAATCTAAAACTTTAGATTTAAGAAGAATGATTTTTTCATCTGAAAGGCTACCTGAATAAGCCTCTTTTCTAGTCAGATAGCTCAGAAGATGGGTGAGGCATAGAGCTTTCTTACTTTGAGATCTGATGAGGTAGACTGACATCTACATATATTTATGAGATTAAAGCCTCTGAGGTTTAAGGGCATTATTATGCCCAAGGCAGCAATGAATATTTAATTTGTGGTTGTTAAGCCACTTGAACTACAATGACACACTAAGAGTGAGAGGGGTGAATTGGTATTAAAAAAAATTCTTTTGAAAAACTTATACCAAATTCATAATTTAAATTCAAAAAATATATCTTGTAATATGGAAGCTAACAAAGTAAGAAAAACTAAATGCTAATTTTTTTATTTTTATATACTAGAAAAATAAATATCAAAATATTTTTTCTTTTTCTTTTTTAGTTTTTTATTATTTTTCTTTTCTAACAAAATTAAATCCAAAACAATCCCAAAGTTCTCAACTCAGATTTGCAGGAAAGTAAAATGCATAAATTAAAGTGTGGTAAGAAAATAAGAATAAGCATACCATAAATTTATAGTGGTTCGATCAACATCTACTTACATTCACTCTTTGGAGTCCCCTTGTCATGGAATTGCACTAAACTCTTTAGTGTCACTCCTTTTTCCCCCACACCAAAGCAGAGTAGCTATTATAAAAATCTCTTCCACCAACCTGATGCGGTGGAGTAGTAGAATCCCTTTCACCAATGGTGTCAAAGTAGCCAAATCCTTTCACTAATAGTGCGGTGGAGTTGTTGGTGGCCCTTTGAGTCGAAGATCTTCTTCCTAGAGTTTCCCTCAAATTAACATTTGACTTAGAAGGAAGAAGTTGGACGTTGTCATGAGTAATCATGTGTAGACTCTCTTTCACACACTCCCTTTATCCCACAAGGCTATCTTCCCTCTCTCTCAACACACCTTTCTCTCCCAAGCCCAATGCTCTCTTTTTAAATTCTCTCTTACAGAAGGCTCAAGCCCCTTGACTGCTAAAGTCTTCTTTAAAAAAATAAGAGTTGTTTAAATACCAAGCTCTAATAAAAATCCTAATTTTTAATTTAGTTGTCCCTATTTTGTATAACATGATTTAAAGACAGTTTGATTAGTTAAATTCTCCCTTTTTTATTGTATGATTAATTTTTTCATGTACATCAGTTTAAACTTTTTAATTGATCATCTAGTATAATCTTAGGGCTACAAGTATGATTAGTTCAATCAAATCATAGTTCATGCAGTTTGAACTCTTGGATGACAAAAAATCAATTCTTTGGATCTTCTAGTATGATATGAATTATACCATACTATCTTAATTATTAATTAAGGCTGGTTTGATTGATTAATTTTTGGGTTTAGTTTAGACAAGATTTTTAAATATTGTATAGTACAAAATATATTTGTATAGTATTAATAGAATAATTTATAGATTTCAAAATGTTGTCTAATTTTATTGGTATTGGAGTTTCTTGATTAAAACTTATCATCATATAAAATTGTATTTATATAATATGATTAGTTTAAAATTTAATTCACTTAATATAAATAAATTTATTAATATCTAATTAATCATATCATACAATATGATCCAAATCTTTATTTCATTTACCCTATGTGTTTGTGCATGGTTGCTTAAGACTTACACCTTTTTTTAATTATAGTCTCAAGAAAAAAGATGAAAAATAGAGACTCATGCATAAATTAACCTATACTACCCAATCTTGACCCTTGATCCTTTAGCGGTGCTTGTTGTATATTGTACTTGAAATGTTAGTACATAAAAAAAATAAATGTAATAATAATGAATATAAGAAACTAGATAAAACACATTAATATTTGTTATCATCAAAACATAAGCTCTCGCTACAAGATTAAAAAAGTAGAGGACTAGTTGAGGTGGTTGGAGAAGAAATTTTATAGTATGTAGTGTCCTACTAAGAGAAAGGTATCTTTAGTTTTCTTTTATTAAATTGTGAGGTTGAGCATTGGTGGATGGGCCAGCCAGAGCAAAAATGTTAGGGAAGATTAAATTCTTTGATTAGTTGGGAAGATTTCTTAGATATATTTAGCGCTTAGATTGTACCACCTTCAACATGAAAACCAATGCAAGAGAATTTTTTTAGACTAATTCAGAGGAGCCTGATAGTTATGCAATATGAGGTATAGTTCACTACTTTGGCCGGATATGCTCCATAACTAGTTGGCACTCTCACGGAGAAGTGCTACTGATTTTTTAGAGGATTTAGAGATAGTTTGAGACAGTCTTTGGTACCATTTCATATTTTTGATTTCTTTGAGCTTGTGGAGAGAGCACATTTTGTTTAAAAAAAAATAGATGGCTACTCTACAATGATGGATAGCTAATAGGAAGAGGTTTAGTGGTGAGGCATTTAGTAGTGGATTTTTTTTCGAAAAAATAGCAAATTTATACCTATAGAGTCAAAGAAAGGTGGGATATTTATATTTATGGAAGCTCTGAGTAGGGACAATATTATTAGTTCTGGGAGTTTTAATAATTAGGTATATATGTACCAGAGTTATGACATACATCACTTTTATTAGTGCTACAAAGTGACTGGCTAGTGTTTCAAATGTAGAGACATTGGACACATAATGACATAGTGTCCACATGTGAGATTTAACTGATGATCTGAGCCCTTATCTGAGAGTTTAGTTTGATTGATAGGGAGAATCAGGATAGTTCAATTTCATATGTTTATTGAGAGTTCTACTAGTAATGGAAGTGGATTTGGTTTTGTGGTAAGAAGACCATATGGCAGTGGTTATAGAGAGTCTGATAGTTTTGTTCCTCAAGTTCTAGTTTAACCACATGTATATAATTTGACTCAATAGGAAGCTTGAGATGCCTTAGATGTTGTGATAGGTATAGTTTACATTTTTTTAGCCTCCATATCTTATGTTATTTAATTTTAGAGCCAGTCATTCATTTTTTTAGGTATTGCTCTGATTTACTATCGATTTCTCTTTTTTTTTTATCTTACTAGCTAGAGATGATATGATATATAGTAGATTTTATTTCTGTTATATATAGATTTTTGATAAAAAGTGGAAATCGAGTTTGATTTTATTACCCATTTCCTTATTTCCTATTATTTTAGGTATGGATTGGTTGTGTCAGCATAAGGCTTAGATTAATTACTTGAACAAGTAAGTTAAATTATTTTTGGGCTATGAGAGTTGTGTATCTAAGGGTATTGGAGGAGTTCTATCATGTTTGATCTCTATTATTGAAGCATATAGACTATAAAAGAAGGTTTATATAATATGTTTGGCATCCATTCAAGATAGGAGTATAGATTTTTAGTTTTTTTTTATATCCTGGTAGTATGGGATTTTCCAGATGTGTTTCCTAAGGATTTATTTGGTTTACCTCTACACATAGATATATAGTTTTGTATTGATTTCTTTTTAGGTATGGTCCTGATGTCTAAGGCTCCATATAGGATGGTACCTAAGGAGCTTTAGGAATTGAATGTTTAGCTTTATTCATCCTTGTGTGTCTCTATAGGGAGCACATGCTCTATTTGTAAGGAAAAAGGATTATACGATGACATGTATATTAACTATAGGTAGTTAAATAAAGACATTTTCAAGAATAAATATCCTCTACCACATATTAATGATATATTCTATCATCTTGTTGGATCATCTGAATTCTCAAATACTAATTTTTTATCTGACTTCTATCAGGTGAAGGAGAGAGAATCTACTGTGATGAAGATATCTTTAAATATAAGGTATGGACATAATGAGTTCTTAGTCATTCCTTTTTGGGTAATAATTGTACTAGCTTTCTTTATGGATCTGATGAATAAAGTGTTCAAAGATTTCTTGGTCAGTTTATGATTATTTTTATTGATGATATTTTAGTTTTTATTACTTTTAAGGAAGATCATTCCAAACATCTGAGGACTATTTTAAAGACTTTGAGATATCATCAGCTATATGCAAATTTTTCCAAATGTGAGTTCTGGCTTAGGAGTTTTTTTTTCTATGATAAGTGGCTTGTAGTACTAGTATATCTGTTATTCTCTAAAAATTCCAAGCATTTACTAATTGGCCTAGACTTACTACTATATTTGAGGTATGCAGTTTCTTGGGTATGGCTAGATATTACAAGGAGTTTATGAAGGATTTTTCTCAAATTTTTGTAGCTTTGACAAAAGTAACTTGAGAGTCAATAGCTTTTCCCTAGACACCAGAGTGTTTGGTCTGTTTTTAGCTATTGAAGGATTTTTTTAACTTTTTCCACATTTTGGCTCTTATACCTAGTAAATTAGGGTTTAATAAGAAATGATAGATTTTAAAGACTTGTGATTCAATGAGAGAGAAGAGTACAGTAGGGTAATCTCCTCATTCATTTTCTTCTCCATCTCCTTCCCCGTCTTCCTCTCCACCTTCTTCTCTATCTCCTCCATCATCTTCTTTTTCTTCTTTCTACTTCCTTACATTTTCTTTGTTTGAATCTGGATGACTGGAGTTAATCAATGATTTAATATTTTATGATTATTTGATATCTTAATTGAGTATTTCCTGAGGATTAAAACAACCCCAACTTACTTTTTCTTCCTCTTGGCATTCTCTTAACTTTATTTTCCCCAATCAAGTGGCTATTTTTCATTCCAACTTGGCTAAATTTTTATTTATATTTGACTTCATCTTACAAGATTTTGTGTCGAGAAGGTATTGATTACTATTTAATTCCTAAAGCCAAGTAATAAACCCTGTAAGATTTTCTCTGATTTGAATTCGTAATGCAACTTGTAGTTTGTATTTTGAAAATGAGTTATGATTAGAATTTAATCCTCTCCCACATTTTAAATTCCAAAATAAAAACAAGAAGAAGAAAAGAACATTATTACTCTTTTCTAAATCTTAAAAGAATGCACAATTTGGTGATTGTTGTCTTCTAAAGTAATGGAGTGGTATTAGATGATTGCAAGATCTTCTTCTTGTATTTTGCCCAATAATTTTTTAATTAGATACAAACATGCATGTTGGCTTCCAAGAAACAATGTCTTGTTTTTCTATGTATATTCAATAGTTTCACATAAAATACATTCACATTTTTTGCAATGGTGGATTCAATCAAAACTTCTCATGATAGATTTTTTCTTTTTCTTTGTTTAAGTTGTGACTTATTTCTTGTGATATATCTTCTTGAGGAAAATTGAGGATCATGTCCATGAACTAATTTTGTTCTTCCAAAATGTTATGGTGGTTGCATTTTTCTCTATTGGATGGCTGCACTTCTTTATTTCTTTTCTTGAGATCTTTGGAAAGAATGAAGTTGCATGAAGCCTTCTTTCATTTCCTAATTACATTTAGTATATGTATTGAGTTGGAAAGAAGAAGGTGTATGTGTTTTTTGGTGGATCATGATTGGTACAAATTAGTATACATTTTTGTGCTTCATCTTATACATGGTTGTTTTGTTCTTATGGTTTGGAAAAGCGAAGGCGTTGGAGTAGACTGTTTGGTATTGATTAATAAGGGATGTATGAATATTGGAGAGTGAAATGTTGAAGAAAAGAGTGTCTCTCTTTCTATCACTCTACCCCTTATTCCCTCTCTTCTTTATCCCCATTTTATGCCTTGAGATGAGTTCCATAAACCACAAAAATCACTCTCAAAATAAATGTTCAAAAAGAAGATCAACATACATGGTGAAAAAGCCCAAAAAAGGTTCATTTTAAATTCAATTTTATTTTTCAATTAGTTACCATTTAAATAATAACTGTTAATCAATATTTTCTCTCTTTTGCTATGTTTTGCGAGGAACTAAATGAAGTATTTAAACAAGGATCTATGGTAGGCACCAGGACAATGGAATTTGGCAATAAGCAGTTGGTTCAATTTCCCCCATTTCATTCAAATGGGGATGCTATGGTCAGAATCATCTCTTAGCCTTAAGGTCTTGTAGTAATACCCTGCATGTAATTTATATTTCTTTTGCCATAAATCTGAAATCCATCGTATGCATACTGGTGGTCAAGTTAATGTTAGGATCGCATGAACTGACTAACTATCCTTAGTTTATCTCCCACTATATTATTAAATTCTAAATCATTTAAGAATTATTGATTTAATAATTAAATATAATAATCCTAATAAAATGCAAAACCCATAAGTAAATAAACAAAACTAAATAACAAACAATTTCACCCATTTAAATAATGAATAGATAAAAATAAGGAATATAATAATATCCAAGTCAATATTAATAAATGAAATAACATATATAATTCAGGATAATAAATTCAAATAAAATCCCTTTTAACATAATATTTAAAATAAATCCAACTTAATTATATTAATAAAAAATGGATTAATGAAATTCAAACTCAGGATATTATATTAATTCCATTGTGACAGTGCAACAAATGGATTGAAAAAATACAAATATTAAATTATAAAAATTATAAATTAATAATTAGTGATTTGAATTAATTAATGGAAAATCAGTGATAAAAATATTTAGGTATTTAAATAAATCATTAATCAATTTCAATAATTAAAATCTATCCTAATATAAATTTAAAACACCAAAAACACTAAAACTTAAACTTAAACTAAATGTTCCCTTGACTTATAATACATCAAATTTAATCCATAAAAAAGTTCAAGTAATAAAAGTAAACTCAGGATATCCCCAAACTATATAGCCTATTACACATACATAGAGCTTTTTGTTAGGGTACGAAATCTAGATTTAGGTTAGACCGGTGATACCTTCTATTTCTAAGATGTGTTGATATGCATGTGAATGATTGTTGGTTGTTGTAAATTTCTTTGATAGATTTCAGTGATATTGTTTTGATGTTTTCACTACGATATGTGTTGGGCATTTAGATTTTTCTTGGTTAGGAGTGATCTGAATGTTTATTGTTAATATTTTTTTTGTAGGTGGCCATGCTTATGCAAGACTATTAAAATGAGGCTAAAATTAATAATAATTTAAAACTAATTAATTTTTTTATAGTTGCTTCTACTATATAGTTTCCATTAAATAATAAAAGTATGTTCAAGCTCACAAGTTGTTCAGAAATGAGAAAATGCTAATTATGATATAAATTATTATTGTGATTTTTATATATAAATTGCTTACTAACTTGCAAGAAGTATATAGTCTTTCTCATTTTCAAAAAATGTATTTCATTTTAAATAGTTAAGAAAATATGTTAAATAAGACATTTTAACAAAAGATTAGAAATCCAAAGTGAAAAGAACATCCCTTATTGGAGAGTTCTTTTCATTTGGATATCCTATTGGATGAAAATTCAAGGAGTCGAAAGAAAAGAACCAAGCTGGGAAAGAAGGAATGAAGTCCAAATACAAATGCC
The DNA here is from genome assembly GCF_001605985.2 of Dendrobium catenatum. Taxonomy (NCBI): domain Eukaryota; kingdom Viridiplantae; phylum Streptophyta; class Magnoliopsida; order Asparagales; family Orchidaceae; genus Dendrobium; species Dendrobium catenatum. Next base: position 201,283 of record NW_021318987.1, on the reverse strand, counting down.
TTATTTTGAGCCATGTGTCATTTTATATGAGTAGAATTTACGTTCTTGTCGGCAGAGCCTAGCCACCTTTGCTTTTTAGCAGACACTGGGTTATATATTAAGTGGTAATTGTGATATGGGCTTTATACATTATATTTCGGTTGATGATTAGATTTGATTGATTATTTATCCAGATTGTAAAGTAGAAATTTCATACTTTTTATACTTTTCTTGCTTGCTTTTGCTTGTGCCTGAATTTTGTTAGGCTTTTAGAAATAAAATGTTTTTCTACTTATTATTAAAAATAAAATTTAGGAATAATAATATAGTAATAAACATTTTATGAAAGTAAATTAAAGACTATCCTGGGTCACATGCATATTAAAGAATTTCTTCTATCCTTATTTTATACACTTCCCTCCTCGAAGGTAGAGTTCTGATAATCTGATCTATAAGGATGAGGTGTTGAACCTAGGGAAGCAATCTTTTAATAAATAGTTTTCTAAGCCTTTTTAAAATTTCAAGCATTCATAATTTTTGGTACTTCAATTAGCATTCATTTCATTAGAATTAAACTAAAAATCAAATTTTAATTACATTATTTCTAGAGGCATAACACCCTTCATAAGTATAAGGCCACTTACGACCTTCTTTAGATGTTAGTCCAAAATTCCAAAAACTTATCAAGGCCTACCAATCTTTCATAAGATTGGATTGCATGGTTTTGATATAATTAAGTGGTTTAGCTGCCTTTTTTATTACAAGCAATATATAAGTCCAGATTGTGCTTTATTAGATAGTTTGGGCTACTACTATATAGTACCCAACATAGAAATAGGTTTTGAGGCATACTTCAAATCTTCAGTCTTAACCCTTTAGGAATAAAATCCCAAAATTCAAATAAAATATCAATTCAAAAATAAAAATTCTCCATCTAAAATATTAAAGTCCAATTAGACTAAAGTGCTTCTACATGGTTCAGTATATTAAAGTGATCCCTATCTTTCATCCTTCAACTTCTAGAAAGAACTATTCAATATTAAACCCATCTCCTTGAAAATTTCAAAATCTCTCACTATATCCCAATCTTTAAAATCTAAGAAAATCATTACCACTACTTTAATCGAGAGTGTTCTTGGGAGAATCCATTTATCTTGAGAATAATTAACCATAAGGGCTTGGCTTTATGGGGGACCTATAACTCTAGATTAAAATAAACCCTATTTTATTTTCGTAATATAGGGAAAAAATTTTTGGGAACATATACAATTTTTTTAAATTCATTTTTGTATTCCAATACATTTTGAAAATATCATTTTCACCTATTATTAAGGTGATATGATATGATCATTTCTGTATTTAATAACAAAAATAAAAAATTTTCAAACCTCGCTTTTATCTTTCAAATATAATTTTAGAATTATATTTTTATTTTTTGAGACTGCATGTTATTCTTTTATTTATATTTGATTATGAAAGTAAATTATTTTCAAAACATTTTTTTATATTTGAATTCATTGTAGAATATCATTTTCTATCTCTTGAGATAGTACGATATTCGCTATATCGTATTAATTTACAAAAATAGAAGCACCCCAAATCAACATGGGGATTTTAAGATTTTTTTTCACATGATTTTCTTGAGGCTCCATTGGGAGGGTTCCTTTCTCCATCTACAATAGTGACTAATATTTTCTTATATCGATAGTATTCAAAACTACCTTTCTCCCATTGGTTTCCTTGCCCATTTCATCATTGGGTAAGTGCAGTCCGCATAAAAAAAATAGCAGAATAATAAGAGAGGTGAGGGAATTTTAAATAACCATGTGGCTTTAACATCCCCCACCAAGATAAATGGTGAAAAGGAGGAGAGCTGGGCCATCTTTATTTAAAAATTGTAGCTTTTAGTACCCTCATACTAGATGAAAATTTGGTTTGTTGGAGTTTGAAATCTAGAAAGTTCACAATAATAATTTTTTTTCAATCAAAAGTTGGGGTTACCTTCTTTGGTAATTTAATAATTATTATGAGAATATAAATAAATTCTAAAAAGAATAATTATAATTTTTTTTTTTCAAAATGCATAGAAATGATTGAAAATTTGATTTTAACTTTTTGACAAGAACCTGACTTGTGAGAAAATTGATTTAATAAAAAAAACTATTTAGTTTAGCCTGGGTTTTTAGACCATTGAGCTTTCAATGAATGTGAATAAGTTGATTGAATTAAATCCTAATGAAATAGACACTCCCATAGTGGAGTTTGTTTTGGGATCGGGGTCTGACTTGTTGCAATTCAAGATCCCTAGCTTATGATTTTGATGTAATAAATATTATTAATTGAAATTTTAATTCTTCTAATATATATTAGATATTATTTTTTTTGTGTACTAACATTTCGTGTATATCATACATCGCTCAAGATTGATTAAGACTAAAGTTTGGAGAGAATATGATGTCTTTCAAAAGTGTTTGTATGTTACATTTTCTTTTATTTTATATTTTTTGAGTATGGCGATCATTTTCCTTTATTTTATATATTTTTAGTTTGGCCATGTAAGGGTGTATGCTAAATTGGTGATCGTGCACACACACACACAAGGGAGTGAGAAGAAGCGAGCTAAAATTTTTTGAACTAATCCTACCGTACGATTATGATTGTACTTTACGATCAATTATATGGAAGAAGAGGGTTAATGGCTAATTATGTAATTAATTCTAGTGAACTAATCGTACTATATGATGTATATTGTTTTGTATGATTTGTTTCCCTCAAGAAACCCTTGTTGTTAGAAAATTTAAGTAAGCATTTTAAAAATTGGATTTTGAAGTAATCATATTATACTCTCTTAATTGTATTATACAATATTTGAAATATTAAATTATTCCCCTTTATTAGTCAATTAAATAAAGGTTAAATAAATATGGATAATCATAATATTCGATTAAGATCATACCATACGATTGATAGAGATGAAATTCGATCGTCCTTGAGATCGTACTAGTCAAAAAGCTTAATTTTGAACTAATTATATAGTTTGATGTCAATCGTACTATATGAACACTTGATATTTGAACTAATTGTATTATACAATGTTAATTGTACAAGACAATTGATAGGGATGATTTCTGATTGTCCCAATAATTGTTCTTTATGAATAGAGTGAAATTGAACTAATCGTATCGTTCAAACATATGATCGTACTGTATGATAATTATACAAAATTTTAATAGTTTGTTTGCCCCACTATTCCATGTATTAAATGAACCCCTTATTTTGAACTAATCATATTGTATGAACCCAGATCATAATATACAAACAACAATGAACTAATTAAAATTTAGGATTTTGTGAAGCCTTGTACTTAAGCAACTCAATAAAGTCTTTAATAAGATATTTGGTTATTGATGGAACTCTGAGGGCGAATTCTTGAGAGAACTTTAGGCATATAGAGGGAAAATTTGAGGTTGTGCGTAAGGGAGGAGTGTGGGGTGTTCATATGGTTGCTCCAGGCAAGCTTGCACCTTGCTTCCTACAATGGCCTTGGTGAGTTCTTAGAGTTAGTATTGCGTGAGAAGCTTCAAAGTCAGGGTCTAGAGTTCTCTTCCTTCATCCAAAGGGTGAGAAAGAATTGACGGGTATATAGCATCATTAGGAGGGTGAGAAAGATTGTGTGGATTCTCTTTCTTCACTAAGAGGGTGAGAAAGATTTTTTTTGTGTTTTTTGTTGTTTTTTCATTTGGTTGATATTCCCTTATCATCACACCCTCATCATATTAAATTAATTTTAAAAAAAAATAAAAATTGTTTCGCATATTACTGTACTATTACATTTGTATTGTATAATCTACAAATCCTTAAATGAATATCTACCCTTAATTAATTCAACAGTAAATATTTGTTCAATTATTGGTGATCACCATATGAATACCTCTTCATACTATATGATACACATGTTGAAAGATGTTAGATGAATTCAAATTAGCCAAAATGATAATAAATAACCTATCATATTATATGAACACCTATTCATATTGTACGATTAATTTAGTCAAATGTCATATAGATAACTCCTCCAGATGAATGTATTTCCTTTAGATTATCCAGTATGATACTAATCATACTGTACAATTTGACCTCTTTTTTTTACAAGTTATCTAGACAATTTAATTCATCTGATTATACTGTATGATCTAAAACTATATTGTACGATCAGTTAAAAACTCTATAAATTGGAAGGATTTCTAAAGCTCAACTCATCTAATACTTCAAATATTTTCTTCCCTCATGAATCAACCTTTCAATTCTTCAAATGGCCAGAGGTAGCAAGCTCACTTGTCTAATCCAAGGAGATTTTTCTTCTAATCATAATATTGATGACTGCTTCCAGTCAGTTGAAAATGAGGCTATATATTATAGGTACAAGGTTGCCCGCATCAGTCCTTCCTCAATCAATAAGCCCTGAATTATGAGGTAATAAACCTTTTTGCATCCACTACTCTATAATTCCTCCTTACCCTTACTTTTCCATTCAACTCTAAGTTTCTTAATGAATTTTTTTTCCAAACTAAATTTTTTTTGCCAATCTTTGGATTAGTATCACTGTCCTTATCATGAGATTGTATGTGTGTCAGCACTAATAGAAATTACAAAGGAATATTTAGGCAAGTATCTCCACCTTTCCATAAATGGACCTTGACCCCAATCAATAGCCTCTAGAGGTGACTTTGATTGGATAACAGTTAGTCAAATAATTAGAAATGTCACCCTAAACCATCATCAAACCGTTGTTCATTCCTTAAATCAAAATGAGTGTATTATCCAGCATGTCCTTTGAACCACAATTATTCCTAAAGTTGGAGATTGGGAAAATATTACTCCACTTCTTTCTTTAGTCACCTACTTTATTTTTTCTAAAACTCAATTTGATGAAGCCCAAATTATCATTAACTATATTCAAAACCTTTACTCCCCTTCATCTTCCTTCCACTAGAAGGAAGCCAAATATTGCCCTTGGACATATTATTGCTTATATTTTGGAGAAAAATATGAGCCTATCTACACTACTACTACCAATCATTTTCCTATTTTCTATATTGACGGTTCCTTCCACATTATTTTTTATAATCACTAGGGGAAAGAATAATAATAACTAGATTTTGATGGTGAAGGGGGAGCTTTACCTACAACTGCACCTACACTAGAACCTGCATCAACACTAGTACCACCACTTATACTAGCATGCAATTCTTACCCTTATGAGGAGCTGATATAGTGATTTAATCAATTAGAGTCCTTCTTGGATACTCATATTTAGTAGTAATAACAATAACACGAGGTGAATATGATGTGGTTTGGTGAACAATTTTCCTCTATTTATAAATATTTCTAGCCACCACGACCACTACCATTTGATCATGGGCCTTCCTACTTTTAGGATTTGAGTGTTGTGCTTTGTGCTTTTTTTTCCTATCTATTTTTTTACCTCTACCTTTACCCAATCCAAAATTGAATCCACATCATTTACTTCAAATATATTCAATTAAATTTTTATAAAACTAAAAATCTAATCATTTTGAAAACTTTAATTTAGCTCTTTTTCAAAATTAATCCTTCAATTCTTCTAAAATTCATCTTTAAATCTCATCACTTAAATCCCCATGTAAATCATGATTTGATTAAATCCTTTGATTTTAAAATCAAGGAGGGTATGATGGTCATTTGTCCCTCATGAGAAGTTTATATGGATTAAGGGCATTCGACCCATGCTTTTTTTGTGTGATCCAGAGAGAGAGAGAGAGAGAGAGAGAGAGAGAGCAAATGATAGTATGAGAGGTGGAGACTTGCTATTCAATGAGACATATGAGTACAATATAGTAATCTTCTCATTCATTTTCCTCTCAATCTCCTTCCCCATCTTTCTCTTCATCTCCTTCTCTATCTTCTCCTTCTTCTTCTTCTTCTTCTTCTTCTTCTTCTTCTTCTTGCTACTTCCTTACATTTTCTTTATTTGAATCCAGATTACTGGAGTTGATCAATAATTTGAAACTTTTTGATTTTTTGAAATGGGTTCTTCTTGAGGATTAAAACGACCCTAACTTCTTTTTTTCTTCCTCTTAGCATTCTCTTGATTTTATTTTCCCAAATCATGTTGTTCTTGATCACTCTAATATGGCTAATTTTTATTTTATATTTGACTTTATCATGTAAGATTTTGTGTTGAGAAGGGATTGATTGTTATTTCTTTCATAAATCCAAGTAAGAAACCATGATATATTGTCTTTGATTTGAAATTTGTAATGCACCTTTTAGGCTATCTTTTAAAAATGAGTTATGATTAGAATGATATTTCTCTCTCATGTTTTAAATTCAAAAAAGAAGAATAAGAAAAGAACGTGATTGCACTTTTATAAATCTTGATAGAATGCGCAATCTGATGATTGCAGGATCCACTTATTGTATTTTACCCAATAGTTTTTTCAATTAGATATACACATGCATGTTGGTTTCCAAACAATAATTTCTTACTTTGTTATGTTGTTTCAATCCTTTCACAGAAAATACATTTGCATTATTTGCAATGGTGAATTCAATCAAAACTTCTCATGATAAATTTTATCCATATATGTTTAAGTAGGGACTTGTTTCTTGTGATATATCTTCTTGAGGCAAATTGATGAGCATGTCTTTGAACTTATTTTGTTATTTTAAATTTTGATGGTGGTTGGATTTTACTCTATTGGACAGCTGCACTTCTTTATTTCTTTTCCTTGAGTGGTTGCATTAATTCTCCTTTTTGTTTTTAAGAAAAAGAGACATGCAAGGAGAGAATGGACGTTTTCTTGATGTTATGGTTAGTGATTAACTTGAATCTTGAGAAATATATTCAAACATGTGATGATCTTGTTTAAGTGAAAAGAAAGAGTTATTATTATCTGATTTTCAAATACTAAGGGAGGTTACAATCCTCTATTTTTAAGTTCATTTTTTAATTCTTCTTTTTATAAATAGAGAAAAGATAACTTCTCTTATTCACAAGAAGATGACAATAAACTAATGGCATTTCAATCTACTTTCTTTCAAATGGGAGTCCTACAGCTGAGACCGCCGTTGACTTGCTCCGGTGAGGTGAGCATTCTTAAACATAGAAAGTTTGGGTCTTTGAACCATTTGATGTATGCTCCCTTAGCTTAGGGTCTTGTAGTAATCCCCTGCATGTGATTTATATTTATTTTGCTATAAATCTAAAACCCATCTTATGTATCTTGAGATCACATTAGTGTTAGGAGAGTTAGAATTGATTAATTACCCTTAGTCTATCTCACATTATATCAGTAGGTTCTAAATCATTTAGGAATTATTGATTTAATAATTTAAAATAATAATCCTAATAAATTGCAAAACACATAAGAAAAAAAATAATAAAATAACAAACAAATTCACCTATATAAATAAAGGATAGATAAAAATAAGGAATATAGTAATATCAAAGTCAACATTAATAAATGAAAAATAACATACGTAATTCAAGTTAATCAATTCAAATAAAATCCCTTTTAACATAATATTTAAACTAAATCCAACTTAATTATAATAATAAAAAATATGTAAGAATGAAATAACAATGCATAATCAATATAATAATAAATACATAAATAATTAAATAAAATTGGAAAAATATAAAGTTATGTAACAAATTAACTAAAGAATTTATTTAAAATGAAAAATACGCAAAACAAATAAAATTCAAAAGTAAAATCAAAATGAATTTAATTAATATGTAATAACTAAAATGATAAAAAAATACATTTAAACACTAAAATTTAATTATCAACCAACCTAATAAATAAAGAAATTGAGACAATGATAATAATTAAACATAAAGAGAAATGCTCTCGTCAATGAAGTATTTAGGTTGGATTACCTTGGGCTTCGGGGCAATGTGTCCTAAGAAGGCCTTGATCCTCGTGTATGTTGTCACACCACAACAAATCGATTGTTGGAATGCTAATATTAAATTATAAATTTTATAAATTAATAATCAGTGAATTGAATTAATTAAAGAAAAATTAGTTATAAAAATGTTTAGGTATTTAAATAAATTACTAATTGATTTCAATAATAAAAATCTATCCTAAAATAAATTTTAAAATTCCAAAAAATGCTAAAAATTAATCTTAAACTAAACTTTCCCTTGACTCATAATACATTAAATTCAATTCACATAAAACTTCATGTAAAAACAAACTCAGGATATCCCCAAACCACACAGCTTGTTACATACACTTAGATTTATTTGTTAAGGCACAAACTCTAGCTTTAGATTAGACCGGTGTTAATTTCTATTTTTGAAATGTATTAATATTCATGTGAATTAGTGTTGGTTGTTGTGGCTTTCAGTGGTAGATTTATGTGATATTTTTTTAGAAACTTTCATTAAGATATGTGATGAGAGATTAAATTTCTCAAGGTTCGGAGCGATCTAGATTTTTATTGTTAATCAAAATTTTTTACATGTGATTATGCTTATGCTGAGCTATTAAAAGAGGGCAAAAATTAATAATGATTTAAAGTTAATTAAATTTTTAGTAGGTGGTTCTATTGCTTAGCTTCTGTTAATTAATAAAGTTACTCTAAAATGAGAAAATGATTAATTTTGATGTATTTTATAATTATGATTTTTTTGTATAAATTGGTTACTAACTTGCAGGGAGTATAGAGTCTTTTTCATTTTTTAAAGATGCAATTTATTTTAAAGAGTTGTGAAAAAAATATTAAATAAGTCATTTTAATAAAGGAATAGGAATCCAAATGGAAAAATAACATCCTTTATTGGTGGGTTCTTTTTCATTTGTATATCCTATTAGATGAACATACAAGCAACCCAAATGAAAGAACCAAGCTATGAAAGAAAAAATTGAAGAATAAATAAAAATGTCTTATTTTAAGACTTGAGTAATTTCATAAGAGTAGAATCTAGGTTGTTTTTGGTGGAGCCTGACCACTTTTACTTTTTAGCAGACCCTGTGTTATTTATTATGTGTCACTTTCCATATGGACTTTGAACTTTATAATTTGGTTGATTTAATTTAATTTATTTTTTAAATTAATTGTGTAATAGAAATTACATGTAGTTTTTTATAGGTTTCTTTTTTGTATGTGCTTGCGCCTGAATTTCACTAGGGTTTTAGGATAAAAAGATTTTTCTACTTATAATTAAAAATAAAATTCAGGAATAAAGGATATATAAAGAAAATTTTTATAAGAAAGTAAACTGGAGATCGTCCATGGTCCATACATATTAAATCATTTCTTCTATTCTTATTTTAGTCACTTCCTCGGCCAAGAATAGAGTTCAAATAATCTGACTTATGAGGACGAGGTGCTGAATCTGGAGAAGCCTAGTCTTCTAAAAAATTATTTTATGAGCCTTTCTAAAATTTTAATCATTCAAGATTTTTGGTACTTCAACTAGCATGCATTATATTAGAAATAAAGTAAGATCAAAATTTAATTGCATAAGTTCTAGGGGCATAATACCCTTCACATGTACACAACCACTTAGGACCTTCTTTAGATGTCAACCTTGAATTCAAAAAATTTAAATAATAGCTTACCTATCTTTCATAAGATCAGACAACATGGTTTTTGTACGATTAGGTGGTTTAACAAACATTCTATTTTAAAAAAGTTGTGTATCCTGGTTGTACATCATTAGATAAGTTCAGGCTATAACTCTGTGGTACCCTAATTAGTTATAGGTTCTGAAGTTGACTTCAAATCTTAATTCCTCACCCTTCCGAAATAAAATCCTAAATTTTTAATAAACTATAAATTCAAATATAAAAATTTTCTCTCTAAAATATTAAAACCCAATATAGGATAGGTTGGAGTTCTTCTGGGTTGTCCCATAATCTTAAATTTCTCCCAAGCTTTTATCCTTAGGCTTCTAGAAAGAGCTGTTCAACATGGAACTAATCTCCTTAAAATTTCCAAAATCTATCATCCTTGTCTCAATCTATAAAATCTAAGAAAATACTTGTCACTACTTTAATTGAGAGTGTTCTTGATAAAATCCATTTCTCATGAGATGTAATTAACCATAAGAGCTTGCCTTTATGGGGACCTTGTAACTCCAAATTAAAATAAACCCTACCTTATTCTCTTAAGATAGGGGAAAATTCTTTGGGAGCATAAATAATTTTTTAAAACTCACTTTTGTATTTGAATATCTTTGTAGAATATCATTTTTATTTTTTAAGTTGATATGATATGATCATTATTGTATTTAATAACAAAACTAGAAAATTTTCAAACCTCACTTTTATATTTCAAATACCATTTTAGAATACAATTTCTATCTTTCAAGATGGTTATTCTTATATTTTTATTTGATTATGAAAGTGAATTATTTTCAAAATCCTATTTTTATATATGAATCCATTATAGAATGTCATTTTTATCTCTCAAGATAGTATGTTATTCCCAATGTCATATTCAATTACAAAAATAGGAGCATCGTTGTGATATATTTGCCATTATGAGGAATAGGAGGAGGGAGCAGCATCTCCAAAATTGTGCAAAGTAGAAGGAGGGAGTTTAGGCTTTCAAGAGGAAGAGCTTATGAAGTCCAATCTCCAGCTAGGAACGATGAAGTGCTTCTCCACTTTACTAATTGAAGAATGAGCATTTATTAGTAAAATTCCTAAAGTGAATGGCCTTTGGGGAGAGGACGTAGTTCAAGTTTGATCAAACCACTATAAATCTTAGTTTACATTTTCTCTTACTTCTCTGCACTTTCTGTTATACAAGCTTTATTATATGAGATTTATGTTTTTAAACTGTTGTGATTGCAATCAAGAAATATTTTCAAAAAAACTTTTCATAAGCTTTGTATTAATTAAAATATTTATTTTGAATTATTTTCAAATTAATCTCTAGTAATTGTATTACTCCAAAAAATGAAATAAAGGAAAAAAAATAGTTTTAGCACTTTTCACTCTAAAGTTATATTATTGTTTTCAAAATCACTTTGTCTTGCATGTTTTATTATATCTTAATTAAAGTTTTTTTAATAACCAAAGCAACCCCCCCCCCCCACCCTCTCTTAGTTGTGCCATGACACTTTTAAGTGGAATAAAAAGAGGGTTCTAGTTTGTTTGGTTTAATTATCTCAAGTAGATTTTAACATGGCACAAATTTATAAAAGGAAAACTTTAGAAGGGTACTCTGTTACCTAACCACCATTGTTTGACAATGTTCCTCTTAGTTTTTGTAAAATCAAAATGTCTACTTTTACAAAATTAATTTATTATCGCATTTAGCATTTAATTCATACGAGATATCCATTACCCTATAGAATAGTGAATGGAATTAAAATTGATATATCATTTGTTGAATAGAGTATAGAGAATATAGAACTTGCCTAATTAAATGCTAAATATTTAAATTGTTTCTTTTTGTGTGCTCAAGTCTAAAGACTATATGCATGTTTCCAGCTGTACAATTGAAAAAGAAATCTGTGATAGATTGTGTATTACGTATGAAACAAGAAATGAAGATAATCAATATAGATTAAATTTTATGCTTCATGGTTATGAATTATTTAGCATGCAACCTATAAAAATCATTACTAATATATATACTCATTTTACTAAAACTATAACAACATTGTATGCATTTGGTAAAAAGATTTTAAATGCTTAAAAGATTAAAAAGATTCTTGGATGCCTACTTAAATCTTGGGATGCCAAGGTGACATCGATCTTTGAATCAACATATTTGAATTCTTATTTTGTTTGGTTAATTAATTGCATAAAGTAAAAATTTTACCAAAGAATTACATATATAGTTGAGAAAAGAAAAGATAAGATAACTGTGCTGAAAGCAAATGATTTAGATAATAGTAATTCTTATTGAGATGAAAATGAGGACATGGTATTAATGACGAGATAGTTCAAGAAGTTCTTTAAAATTAAGCACAAATGTCATAATGAAAAATGGAAAGGTAACAATAGTAAATTCATTAAGATTTTGGCCAATGTTGTGTGCTTGGAATGTGAAAAAATAGCCCACATCGAGCCTGAATGCCCAAATCTCAATAGCCCACTAATGAAAGAAAATGCTGAGGATAAGGGCAATTTGAAGAAGACCAAGTGGAGAGTTTAAAAGACCTTCTGGGCCAATTCTGACTTTGGGGAATCATAAAAAGAAGCTGTGGTAGAAATAAAAAACCTGCATCTCATGGAAAAAAAATATAGATTTAACTATGATGATGAATAGGTATATGACATTTCATAAGATGAGTTTATTTATTTTGTAAAACAAACGCATGCTAGTTATAAAAAGAAAAAAAAATGAATTTACTAGCCTAAAACATGATTATACTACATTGGTAGAAGAATTTATAGTTCTAGAAGAAAAATTTGCATGCTTAAAAGATGAATATAGTATATTAGTAAATCAACACTCTAGTTTGTAAAAGGAGTTGTGGGAGTTGAAAAAAATTTAGTGATGAAACGTAATAACATATTGATTTAGAACATGAATTTAAATAATTAAAAGAATCAAGTTTGAATTTTGAAAGTTGTGAGTATGAAGCATATGTTAAATTGTGAACTTAAAGGAGTTCAAATGAAGCATTTCAAAATGAAACTAAAATGTAAAAGGCTAATGCATCAAGATATGCTCACACACCACTTAAGAGATCACAATATATTTACTCATCATATAAGAAAAAACCATCATTACATAATATTTCTCATTCATTCCCTATTGTTAAGTGCTTTTCTTATGACATGGTAGGACACATAGCATGAACACTTTTTATCATTTTGAGTCCATATAACATGATATGTTTGGAGGATTAAGGCCTCATTATCATAGAATTACATGACCATATTTATCATGCCTCATGCTAAAATAAATTACTAAAACATAGTATGAACATCTAAGCAATGCATCGAAAGGAACCTAATCAGGTGTTGGTAATGCCTGAAAGTAATGGTGCAGTAACACAAACTGATTAATAAACTATGCAAGATCCACCTCGTGCTACTGTTGTAATTTATTCCAATGAGAGGTGGAAACCTAATTTTTTTATCTGCATTCATAGCTCTAAGTGATCAAATAGATCAATCTATGAGTTAGCAAGTGGTAATTGGAATGTAGAGGCTAGTGTGATGTAGGCTAGTGTCTCGGGTGTTGGTGTGTTGTAGGCTGGTGTATTAGGTGTTGGAGCTCCCCATTCCGTATTGGAATCATGCTCCTCTACCTCCTATTCTCCGTGGCATCTATCACTATCGAGGAGATGAAAAGAACTATTGGCGAGCACAGGGTACATTAGGTTATTCTTTACATCTAATACATAGGCAAGGTGTGTCCTAACACTAGGTTTTCCTATAATGTATCCTACCCTATGGTTCCTAATAGTAGTTAAGTTTTAATGTTGTAGGTAATCATATCATATTTATTTAATTCTATTCCTCTCATACAAAAATAGGTGATAACTTATAATAGAGGTAAAATATTAATCTTATTACCTACTTTAGGAATAGTGGAAGTTTTAAGAATATACTAGATAATGCAAGTTCCCAATACTTAGGTGTTGACTAAGGCTTGGTTCTTGTTTAAAGTGTGTTCCTAATGGCATGTTTGACATGGGTGCAGTTATAATCACCAGTAGTGGTAATAGTATGGGGTTTAGTGTCGATAATAAATACTTGAAAACTTTTTTGAAAGTTCTAATCAGTGATTTCTAAAGGACACCTATACAAAATTAGATTACAAGGATGTGCGATTAACATTAATTTTAAGGTTTGTAAAAATTCATATAGCAGCTCACTATTAAAAGGAAAAACAAGTGAGAGAAGGAGCTAAAGAGAAGTGCCTATAAAGAGATAGAGTTCCTGATATTAAATTATTTCTTAGTTTAGGATCCTAGAGATAATAATTTGTATAGCTTTTTAGCGATGGTAGACATTTTTATCATCTAATGATTGAAACTTATCATTAACTTGAGAGTGAGAGGAACTACCTTGATGAAGTCTGGCTCTCTTTCCTCCATAAGGACTACTACGAATAATAAATTAAAGGAATAAAGACTTGGAAGAAAAGGAGCTAAAGGATTGTGCTTTAGAAATGACATTTACTTCCCCTTTTATATAGTTTAATGACCGTAATGGGAGACCAGATTAAAATAAATTTTCCCATTAGAATACCATAAAACTTGATCAAATCATATAGTATAATCAAGAATCATATAGTGTAATTTTCATCTTTTTTGTTTGTCATAAGTAGCCAATTGTATAATATTTAACTAACTTGATTGTCTAATAGAATGAGAGTTTGTACAATGCAATTAGATTACAGGATCATATCAACAAAATTTAATTCATCCCAATAGTTATTACTAAATCCTTCATACAATAAGATAGGTGGATCATATAGTGTATTCAATAATTTGGCTAATATGAGTTGTTGGTTGCAAATGAATGGTTTGATGTGGTTGATTTATGTGCATCATATAGTACGAAGGTGATCATATTGTACGATGTGTAGTAAATTTTATGGTTATGTGTGGAATGATTAGGGTAAAATTTATAAGAACAAGCACACAAAATTTCTAATAGAAATCATAAAAACATAACAAAAAATGTAAACAAAACAAAAATAATTTTAAGACATAACATTTGAATAAGGGAATTAATACACATAATCATGTAATAAAAAGTGACACAAACACAACACAAAACTAAACATGGACACAACAACAAGCATGGCATGAAACCCCAATTTCTTAAGCACTTATATTTATAACGTCCAATCTAGTCCTAAGTGCTGGAAGTATTATAATTTAAGAGTTTGGTGCCCACTAATTGATTTTTAGTGCCTACATGCTTTAATTCTATAACTCCCCTGGCAACATGATCCCTAATGAAGTGATGTTTAACATCGATATATTTTGTGCGAGGAAGTTAGATAGGATTTTTATTTATATAGATCATAAGCATGCAATCGCACATGATAGGAATGATTTCTATGGATAGTTAAAAATAAAGAACCTATTATTTTAGCTAAAATATTTGGGCAACATAACTACCTATAATGCTATATTCATCTTCAATGGTGGATAGGGCTACACAATTTTACTTTCTACTAGACCAAAAAACTAAAGATTATCCTTTTAATCAATATGTTCCAGAGTTGCTTTTCCTATCTACCCTACATCCAATAAAATTTGAATTTGGGAATCCAGATAGGTCAATGGTTAAGCTATTCATAAGATACCAGATACCTAAATTTTGAGTGTATATTAGAAACCTTAAGATTATTTTGATGGTAATAATATGACATTCCTTAGGGTCAGCTTGATATCTAGTACATAAATAAGCATGAACATAATATCAGGCCTACTAGCATCCAAGTAAAGTAAGGAACCTATCATCTCTATGAATTTCTTTTGATAAACTGATTTTCCATCTAATGGGTAGTTAGGCTCATCAGTATATTTATGCTTTTATAACCTTCCATATTAAATTTCTTCAATTTTTTAAAATATATTTAGTTTAGCTAAGGAAGGTTCCATCCTTTCTTTGCTTAATAGTAAAACCAAGAAATAAGTTAACTTTGCCTGTCATACCCAACCTAAATTCATTACTTATATTGGAAGAAAATTAATTAAATAAATCATCATTTATGGATCCAAAAGGAATATCATCAACATAAATCTAAACTATGAGTATATCTTCTCCAACTCTCTTAATGAATAAGGTGGTGTTTATGGTTCCTTTAACAAAGGAGTTTTTTTATAAAAAGTTGCTAATTCTATCATACAACATCCTAGGTTCTTGTTAAAACCCATAAAGTGCTTTCTTGAGCTTACAAAATAATTAGGAAAGCTGAATTCTCAAAATTTGGGGACTATTTTACATAGAAATATTCTTTAATTTGTCCATTTAGAAAGACAATTTTTACATCCAATTTTATATTTTTAATCCTTTACAACATGCAAATGCTAATAATATCCTAATGGCTTCTAGTCTTGCTATGAGGCAAAGGTCTCCTCAAAATTTATTATATTAATTTGGTTGTACCCCTTTGCTACCAACCAAGTATTATTTATAACTATCAATCTAGAATGATTTAATTTATTTTTAAATACCAATTTAGTTACAACAACACTCTAATCAGTTGGTTTACTCATTAACTCGCACAAATCATTCCTAATAAATTTGTTTAACTCTTCTTGCATAATGACAATCCAAATTTCATCTCCTAAGGCTTATTTAATACTAGTAGGCTTTGTCACAAAGATGAAGGTTGTGTGGCTAACCTCCTTTCTATGACTATGCCTAGTCCCAACCCCTATAGTTTGGTCTCATAAGATACATTCTCTCAGGTGACTAGATGAGAATGTCCATTCCCTAGGCAATAAATCCTAAGTTTCTTATCTTTCATAAAATTAATATTCTCAACTCCATAGGTTACCTCTTCCACTTCATCATCAATCATTTTAATTTAGAAACCATATGTTATCCATCCAATGCAATGTGGGTGGACTCCTAAAAATTTGAGGTTCATTTATTGAATATTCTATAAGTTTTATTATAAAGGAATATCCAAATAATACTACTTCATTTACCTTATCATCAAATGTACCTAAATGAGATTTTCAAATATTTAAAATAAAGGACTTACCTCCAAACACATGAAGATGAGACAAATTTGGTGTTATTACTCTTAATTAAGTCATAAGGTGTTTTATTCAACTTGGACCTTATGTTCACTCAATTAAGCACATCACAAGCGATATTCACTACTTCTGACAAGAAAAACTTGGGCATACCATACTCACTAAGTATTACCCTAGCAACCTCTACCAATGTCCTAATCTTCCTTTTGGCTAAACCATATTTTATGGGATTCTAGGGGCTAAAAAATTATGCTATATCCTAGACTCTTAACAAAATAATTCAAATTTATCATTTTCAAATTTGGCTCTTTTTGAATTATTGAAATTAAACATCCTTTTTTTTAATCCAAATTAAAAAGGTTCTAAAATCTTCAAATGAATCACTTTTATTTTCCAAGAATTTACCCATGTGAATCTAGAATAATCATCAACAATTATGAATCCAAATTGATTTCCCTTATAGACTCGCTATATTAACATGTCCAAATAAGTCCATGCAAGTAATTTTAAGAGGACTAGTGGTTACTACATCCTAAACTGAATGAAATGATGGCTTGGCTTTCTTTCCTAAAGGGCAAGCATCACAAATATATTCTTTGCAGAATTTTAGCTTATGGATGCCTCTAACTAAATCTAGTTGACTAATTTTCCTAAGAGTTTCCATAATAGTATGGTATGGCATAGTTTCCTATGTCATAGCCATGGGTCATCAATAGTTCTTATTAAATAATAAGCATCAAATAATTTATCAATACATTTTAAATCAATCATGTAAATATTATTGATTTTTATTCCTTCTAAAACATTTTTTCCATTTAACATAAATAAATATTTAGTAGAAAGAATTTTTATATTAAAACCTTTTTCACATATCTAATTAATGCTTAATAATTTTTTTCAATTGTTAGTTTTACCCATAATACTTGCACCCACTACCTTTATGATAGTGATATCTCCCTGTGTAACTTTCCTCCACTCCTTGCCTCTAGTGTGATGAATTATTTTAGATCTCTAGTCATGTGTTATGAGCTTCGACTATCCAGCTGCCACATGCTCTTAATGGACCACTTGTAAGAGTACACCTATAAAATAAATCATAGTTTAATTTTAGGAATCCAAGTTTGTCTTGGTCCAACCTTTACTAAAATGAATGTATGTTATGTTGTACTAATGATTTCTTGGGCTTCTAGATCATATATGTTATATTATGGATTTTGTGTGTGCAAATGCTTGCAATGTGCCCTAGCATGCTACAAGACTAACACTTAATAGTTGGAAATAGATTTACTAATCTATATTAGCGATTATGTATCCTTTTAGAAAGAGATGATGCATGCTATGTTTAAAGGTGTGGATTTTAAGTGTGTGTAGGCCCTAGTGTATTTTCTTGAAGTGCTATTTTTTTCATTATTAAGTTTTCATTTACACTTTTATATATGCCTAATTGTATTAATGCTTCATGCTCATTGCTATATATTTCTAAGGCTAACTCTTTTAGTTCTTTAAATGTTTCTTCTTATTTAATACTTTCTTTATTCAAGGATTCATGCTTTTCTTCTAATGTAATATGCTTTTATTTAACAATTCATCCTCTTCTTCTAATGTAAGGAAACAAATTTTTAAACTTATGTAATTATTTATAACATTTGTATGATCTTATTTATAATTAGAATATTCTCTTTCAAGATGTGAGTGTTGCTTTTTCAATTTTCTATAAGAATCATGTAGTTGTTTTGATAAAGTGAATACTTAATCATAAGATAAATGACATACCTAATTATTGTTAGAGTCACTAGTGTTATTTTTAGGCATTAATCAGAAGTTGGTTATCTCCTCAATAGTTTTAGTTTTTGATAATTTTAAATTTATGTTTGCCCAAAAAGCCTTTTAATTTTTATTTTTCATTCTTTGTATTTCCTTTGTCCTAACCCGTATCCTTAGCTGGGTGGCTCTTAGTGTTTGGGGAGTTGGATCAGATATGTCATGACACTTTGCACTCAAAAAAAACCACATCAGTAAAAAATTTTGATTTTACATTTTTTATCTTTATGTTTGAAAAAAGTAGCACTTTTTCTTATGTTTCAATAATATTTTGAATTGGCT
This sequence comes from Dendrobium catenatum, assembly GCF_001605985.2. NCBI lineage: Eukaryota > Viridiplantae > Streptophyta > Magnoliopsida > Asparagales > Orchidaceae > Dendrobium > Dendrobium catenatum. The sequence continues at coordinate 182,508 of NW_021318987.1, read as the reverse complement.
ATCATTTGTGCAACACATCATTTCCATTTGCTCCTAAATCATCACCTTTTACATCATCATTCTTTAGAGAAATTATTAGCTCTTTTTTTCTTTTCTAAGAGTGCATTTTTTTTTGCTAATCTTTTACTCATAAGCAATCAAAGAACCAGGAAGATTGTTAATAGAATATAAATTTAAATCTTTTGACTCAGATATTATAGTAACTTTTGCATCCCAAGATTCTATAAAATAATTTAAAGTATTGTTAACTTTCTTTGAATTTGAAATATCTCACCCAAAGAATACAATGATGTGTTAAATTTTATAACCTGATATACATATCTAAAATTGATTCATTAGGTTGAATTCTTAATGGTTCATATTCATGCAAAAGGTGATTCATGTGAGATAGTTTTACTTCACTAGTGCATTCATAGGTAATGCAAAGTCTATCTCATATTTCATTTCTACTAGTGCAAGTAGAAACACATATGCAATCTTTTGATTTGAAGGTATAGAAAAAATATTTTATGCATTTGGCATTAAGTTTCCCAAGTTTAGATGTCTTAGGAGAATTTATTCCATTCATTAGAAGTAATACTAGATTGTTTTGGGAGAAGTTTGAGACTTTGAAGACTTAATATATGGGTTAAATTTTGTGACCTTATATAGAAGAAACTTCTAACTTAGAGCTTAAGGTTTTTCCCAGCCATCTTAAGTATGCTTTCCTAAGTAAAATTTAACTTTGCCTGTAATAATTTCTACAAGATTAAAAAAAGAATTAGAAAGTAAATTAATTAGGGTTTTAAGAGAATTTCAAGAATCTTTTGGTTGGACTATTATTATATTAAAGGAATTAGCCCTTTGATCTATATGCATAGATTTTTAATGGAAACTAATTCAATATCCAAAGTTGATCCTCAAAGAAGAATAAACTCTTCCATGAAAGATGTTGTCAAAAAGGAGATACTTAAATGGCTTATGTTGGGATTATCTATCTTATCTTAGACATTTCTTAGTCGAGACCTATTCATTATGTTCCTAAAAAGGGTGGCTTAATTGTAATATCAAATGAACACAATGAACTTATTCCTACAAGAAATGTGACTGGTTAGAGAATTTGCCTAGACTATAGGAAGCTAAATAAGGAACTAGGAAAGATCATTTTTCTTTGTCTTTCCATGATGAGATATTAGACATGTTAATAAGATATTCATTTTACTATTTTCTATATGGATATTATGAGTATCACTAGACTCCTAAGGATTATGTAGACTAAGATAAGACTACCTTTATCAGTCTTTATGGGACATTTGCATTTATGAGAATGTCTTTTGGTCTTTGCAATGCTCTTGCTACTTTTCAAAGATATATGATGTCAACTTTTTCAAACTTAATTAAGCAAAGCTTTAAAATCTTTATGGACGACTTCTCTATTTTTGGCACTATGTTTGATTTTTATCTTGAGCATTTAACTTTTGTATTGAAAATATATATAGAAACAAATTTAATGCTAAATAAAAAAAATTGTCAATTCATAGTAACCGAGGAAATTTTCTTAGGGCATAAAATTTCTAAAGGTGGGTTAATAGTAGATATTAGAAAAATACAAGTAATTGAGAAACTAACTCCACTGACTTCTATAAAGGAATTAGGAGCTTGTTTGGACAAGTAGGATTTAATAGAAGATTCATAAAGGACTTCTCCAAATTTTCAAAACCTATATGTCATTTATTGGAGAAGGATGTTCCTTTTATTTTTGATATTGCATGCCTTTAAGCATTTAATACTTCGAAATGGCATATGATTATTGCTCCAATTATTACTGCTCTTGACTGATCCTTACCTTTCATAGTTATATGTGACGCAAGTGATTTTGTTGTTGGTGTTATTCTTGGTTAAAAGTAAGATAAGAAATTTCATGTCATTTTTTAAACTAGTAGAACCTTAAATTCTGCAAAGTATAAATATATACGAAAAAAGAATCTCTAGTAATTATTTTTTTCTTTCGACAAGTTTAGAACATATTTATTTGGTATTAAAGTAATTATTTATATGATCATTCTGTAATCAAATACCTTATGACAAAGAAAGACACCAAACCTAGATTGGTAGTTGGATTATTCTATTATAAGAAGTCTTGGATAGGAAGGAATTAAGAATCAAATTGTTAATTAAATTTCTAGATTTTCAAATGAAGAGCATGTATCTAATGAGCTTGAAATTATTCAGTTTTTTTTCTTGAAGAACAATTATTTTCCGTACATCTAAATAGTTTGCCAAGGTATGATGATATTATTAATTTTATTTATAGTGGTATACTTCTATTTGATTTTTCTTCTATTTAGAAAGGGAAGTTCTTGCATGATAAAAAATTTATTTTGGGATGAACTATATTTTTTTAAGGCTTGCAATGATCAAATTATTAAAAAAAGTGTCCTCGAGGAAGAAGTAGAACCAATAATTAGGCAATGTTTTGACTCTCATTATGGAGAGTTTTGAAGAACTTAGAACTTCTTTTAAGATCCTCCAATCTAGATATTACTGACCTACACTATTTAAGGATGTTAATAATTATGCTAAAAAATGTGATAAATGCCAAAGAATAGATATTACTTCTAGAAGAAATGAAATTCTATTAATATATATTTTGGAGATTGGATTATTTTGTATTTGAATATTTGATTTCATGTAACCATTTGTTCAATCACGTAGATGCTAGTATATACCTATTAGTATTAACTATGTATCTAAATGGATTGACGGACTAGCAACCACTAGAATTGATTCTCAAGTTATGCTTAAATTTTCTTAAAAAAAAAATTTCTCGGTTTGGCATGCCTAGAGTATTAATCAATGATGGGGGAAGTCATTCTTATGATAAGATAGTAGAAAAGACATTAATAAAATATGGTACTCATCATAAGGTTGCATTAACTTATCATCTCCAATCTAGTGGCCAAGCTAAAATAAGTAATAGGGAGATAAATAAATTTAGAAAAAAAATATTATTTATAATATGAAAGATTGGGATATTAAATGAGATGCCGATACAAGAGCCTCGATCCCGCATTTCGGGAGCAAATCCGGATGCCGATAAAGTCCCTCTCTCAGAAGAGAAAAACATCTATTTTGACCGGATCTGGAGATCCCGCTTCTTCGCCCCCTTGGGATCGTAGGATTCACCGACGTGCCCTCCGTTTCCGTTTCGGCGGAGAAAGGCTCCAACAGAACCCGAAGCTCGAAGGAATCTTCAGTAAACGAGGACGAGCTTGATGGGCGGGCCGGAATAGGGAATGACTTCCTGACCTGATACGTGCAAAATAAGAAAATAAGAAAGAGCAGCATTCAAACCAAGACAAAAGCAAGAAACTAAATGGACGCGTAGAAAATAGAAAAAGAAAGATATGAAAAACAAAAGAGAAATAGAAAGAAGAAAAGAAGTCTTGCAAAAAGCAAGAGATCGATCCTCAAAAATGTGCTAGAAAGACTGCGGTGAGAGAGAAACTACCGCGAAGGAGAATATTTCGCAAGAATGCAGTTCTTTGATTTTATCCGTGTAAAAAGGAATGAAGGAAAGAGTCGACGCATTGTTTCGCGATTTCCTGCTTCCAATTTCACCAGGTCCATTGCCCAGGGGCCATAAATTGCAACATCCTTTCCAGCGGCACGACAGGACCCAGACCCCAGACGGGGCTTCCGCGACACCCCCTTGCTACTAGATGCGCAACTGCACATCGCCCTAGTGACACAGACTAAATCCCCATTTTCAAAGCCTGGCTCGCGAGGCGTACCTTGGACGACTTTAGTAATGGGGGAATGGCAACCGATGATTGGGCCCCGCAGTGAAAGTAGCCTTTCTCTTTATATACGATAGCACAAATGATAGAAGTAGAAGGAGATAATGCGATCCTTCTTCTTCAATTCATCTGCAGAGGGCATTCGATACATCCACCGCCACTTCTTCTTAGACCGTTCGTGTCCCATACCAATCGGTAACTTCACTCCAAAAACGTGGTCTATGGTAGGGTATCAATATGGAATTCACTTAGGCTTCGTAGGAAAGAAAGCTTGGCGTGAGAGGGTCCCCTAGTTGATAACCCTAGATTTTCGCCTAAACCCACGTTTTGACCTAAGATTTCTCCTTTCTCTGCGCCAAGATGAAAGTAAAGGCAACCTCTACCGTCTTCTTCGTCTAGCCTTTCTTTCATTTAGTCTTTTTCATTTACTGTACTAAAAAAAACGATTACGAAAAAGAGGTGCGGAGCAAAAGAATTCGTTATCTACTTCTATTTCTATGCCCCTTTTTCAGTTGTTTTCTTTTCATTCCTATGAAAACAAAAGATTCCCGCCCAAGCCATAAATAGGGTGGATCATGAAGGTGAGGAAGTTCGCTATGCCAACCGCTTACCTTAGACTATTACTTTGACTCTGCAAGGCCACGGAAAAAAGAATGAAACTGGCTAGAATAGGAAAGGTTTGGCTTATTTATTCGATGGAAGCTCTGATAGCTTTGTTACCATTTTCCCTTACTCCTCGTCTCGTCTGAAAATGGAAAGGATGGGGCAACTAGAAATCTCTTTTTTTTTCTCATTTTTTTCTCTTTTTTATAGTCTTTCTATATTTAGATTCTATTCTATTTTAGTGATTTTCTTCTTTTTCTTGAAATTTCTATTGATTGATATTGAATTCGTGAGATGGTTTTTTCTTTCCTATGAATTGTGCTTTTCAAAATCGAAAAGCACAATTACGATAGACAAGGAAGAATCTTAATATTTCATTATACTTTAGACTAAGGTGTTGGGTCTCAAAATCGTTAGAAAAAAATTATGAATTTTATACCCCGACTGAGAAGGAAACTATTGAGTTCTGACTCTTCTGGATAAACAAGAGCTAGGTTTCTAGTACGGAAAAGTTTCTTATGAAAACTGAACTTACGAAGATACTAATTCAGTATTATTGAGATTTTCTTGATATTGAACATTTCCAGATGAATGGAAATGCATCTTTCTTCATTGTTTCCTAAACTCTATTTCATATCGACAATTCCACATGAATTTCCTCTTATTATTTAAGGTAAGCCGCCATCGCCATGGTGAAATTGGTAGACACGCTGCTCTTAGGAAGCAGTGCTAGAGCATCTCGGTTCGAGTCCGAGTGGCGGCATAAAGAATTATTCATATTAATAATATAGACACAATAGATCTAATAGAATCTAAAAGAGAATATTTTAAATATTCTCTTTTAGATTCTATTTAATCCCCTCCCCGATTTCAATTATTTAAAAGGGACTCTTCTTTATGATATTTGCAACCTTAGAACATATATTAACTCATATTTCCTTTTCGATCATCTCAATTGTGATTCTGATTCATTTGATGAACTTATTAGTCTACGAAATCGAAGGATTACATAATTCGTCAGAAAAAGGGATGATAGCTACTTTTTTCTCTATAACAGGGTTTTTAGTTATTCGTTGGATTTCTTCGGGACATTTTCCCTTAAGTAATTTATACGAATCATTAATCTTCCTTTCATGGAGTTTATCCATTATTCATATGATTCCGTATCTTGGGAATCATAAAAATGATTTAAGCGCAATAACTGCACCAAGTGCCATTTTTACCCAAGGTTTCGCCACGTCAGGTCTTTCAACTGAAATGCATCAACCCGCAATATTAGTACCTGCTCTACAATCTCAGTGGTTAATGATGCATGTCAGTATGATGCTATTGAGCTATGCAGCTCTTTTATGCGGATCATTATTATCAGTTGCTCTTATAGTGATTACATTTCAAAAAAGACTTCTTTCTTCTCATTTCAAAATTTTTACAAATATCAATTAATTCAGCGTTTGGATTATTGGAGTTATCGTGTCATTAGTTTAGGGTTTACCTTTTTAACCATAGGCATTCTTTCTGGAGCAGTATGGGCTAATGAAGCATGGGGTTCTTATTGGAATTGGGACCCTAAGGAAACTTGGGCATTTATTACTTGGACCATATTTGCAATTTATTTACATACTAGAACAAATCCAAAATTGCAAGATCAAGGGACAAATTCGGCATTTGTAGCTTCTATAGGATTTCTCCTAATTTGGATATGCTATTTTGGGATCAATATTTTAGGAATTGGGTTCCATAGTTATGGTTCATTCCAATGAATCTATAATTGAATAAAAGAAAATACATGAAGAATACATAAAAAAATTTGAGTTTGGAATATTGAATAGTTTGTATCCATAGAAAATCTGAAGGTAGAAAGATACAGATCAAAACAAATAGTTCTCGTGGTCCAGAATAAAAAAAATTTGAGTTTGGAATATTGAATAGTTTGTATCCATAGAAAATCTGACGTAACATAGATAATAAAGAAATAGGAGTTAATATCATTCCAATTGCCATTACAAAAGTAATTAACATTTTTGGCATGAAAAGATGATGCATTATGGTCCTATAAAACTACTTTTAAGACTCTTATAATAATGTCTCCCTATAAGTTAGTCTTAAAAAAAGCTTTTCATCTTCTTGTAGAATTAGAGCATAAGGCCTTTTATGTTGTTAAAGAATTTAATTTCAATCTTAAGATAATAGAAGAAAAGGATTAATATAGTTAAATGAATGAAAGAAATGAAGCTTATGAAAATGCAAAGATTTATAAAGATAAAATTAAAAAAATTAAATGATTTTAAGCTTCTAAAGAAAGAATTTATCTCTAGATAGTATGTTTTTCTTATTAATTCTTAACGTAAATTATTTTCTAGATAACTAAAATCTAGGTGGTCAGGACCATTCACTATTATGAAAGTATTTTCTTATGGAGCTATTGAAATTCAAGATAGGAAAAGTTTGTATGTTTTTAAATTTAATGGCCATAGACTGAAACCTTGTTTAGGTGGACACGTTAAGTATCTAAGAAATATAATGGAGTTGGATCATCCTCAAATAGCATAAATTGTGTAGTCTAGATGAACACTATAAACTTAACAGTGAAGAGAGTCATCCCATTTATGTTTGAAGTTCTTTTTTGTAATTTAAATCTTATCTACTATTTAGTTATTTTCTTAATTGTGGTAAAAATTATTTTGTTGTTTCATTTTATTTTTTATTATGATTGTTTACTGTTAGTTTGTAATGTATTCTATTATTTATGTTTGATTAAATATTTAAATTTTTATTCATTTTCCTCTATAGATACTTGCACTTTAATTAATTACATAGCCAATTTAAAATAATAATTAAAAATATATATAATTTTAGGATAATAATAAAATCCTAAATGATAGTTTGAATGAAAATTGCATAATAATTTATAATTTGAAAACTTAATAATTGACTAACTTATATCACTTAAGCTATTGACTTATTTTTTAATGTAGAAACTGTAAAATAATACATTGATCAATGAATTGAAAAATGAATAATTATGTTTAAAGAATAGATGTTAGTAGCTTAAATTTTGAGGATCATAATAAACTTGAAAATAGAACTAGTAATCTTATTAAATCCTTACATTAAATCAATTAAGATTACAAGAGGTTGAAAGAAAAAATTGATATTCAAAATAATTAAGTATATACTTCACAAGTATTAAAGGAAAGAAAAATGTGAAAAACTCAAAAGAAAAAATTTGAAAAAGGAAAAGATGAGTACATTCAAAAGTTGGTATCAATTATACTTTAAATTTAATTGCATCCTAACATTTAAATAAAAAAGCATAAATTAAATGAACTAGTATATGTGAAGGTGCACAAATGAATTTTTTATTCAACTATGAGCTAATTAATCCCTAGGCACATTATTCATTTCTTTATTCAAAATTCAATTTTATACTTATAAACATAGTGGATAAATTCAAAATGAGCAATAACAAAGGTGACTGATTGGGATAAATTTTATGATTTTTAAATTAGGGTTATAACTTTATTTATTCCAAATTACTTCAAATGTTTGATGTATTATCTTACATTTTAAAATTTTTAAATTATCAGTTTTTACTTCTACTATTAAGTGAATAATGGGTGAAATGTACTATTGTTTGAGTACAAGCAAGAGTTTAAGGTGGGGAGAATTTATTACGCGTAAATTATGTACTATTTGTTACTTTTAAATTTAGTGAAAAAGTATTAATTTAGTTTATTTGTATTGAAATTATTCAAAAAATTCTAAGAATTATAAGTGTTGAGCATCTTCATAATGCCAACATATATTATGTCGTAGCACCAAGAGCAACTACATTGAGGTGCCTATTTTAGATATTGTAGTACCTACTATCTCAATCATTTAGCATCATGGTGATGCAAAGGTTAATGTGGCAGTGCCTCATAATACCACTTCGCCTGAAATTCAGCACCGCAGCATTGGAGCCTCTAGAAAAAATTTACGTCAGAGCACCATGTCTTTTAATGCCTCAACATTGGATACCCAATTCAAGCACCAAAGCTCTAAATTTTTGAGAAACATGGTGGAGCTGTTGCCAAAGTTAAGAAGCAATGCAGACTCAAAAAAATATGTGATATTATAGTTAGTAATCGTAATATGCTAACCAGCATCATAGTGGAGCCAACATTACAGTATTGAGGTGCTAGTTCATTTCTCACCACTGTGGTGCTACCGTATCAAGCTCTACGACACCTGAACCCATCTCTATACTCTTATAAATAATTTTTTTGGTGATATTATTTAGTGATTCTATCACTTGAGTGAATTACTATAATTTTAAGTGTGTTTCTTTAGTGCCACCTTAGAGTAATGTCTAAGAGAGGCTGGAGAAGTGCAAGAAACTTTCCTGATGGAGATCTTAGCCTATTTGTGTAAGCAACTTTGTGGTTGGTGAAAGGTGTGAGGAGAAGATCATTTGATCCTTTCAAGTGATAATTTTGTTTTTACTTCTTTTGTATTTTTTCATTCAATAAATGAAATGAAGATGAGTTTGCTTGTTATGTTTTCCATGTTTGGTTAATTCACTAGTTTTGGGCTAATGATGTCAAAAATTTATCATGTAGTAATATAAACTCTTATGCTTTAATGAATGTATTCATATTTTTAATATCTACATTTTTTCATTTAATACATACAATGGCCATGTATGTAAATAAAATTTAGTGCAGAATTCTAGTGAGAGAATACGAATTTCAAAAAATCATTTGGCGGTGGAGAAGCTGCAACCAATGGCGGCAGATGATTGCCGGCTATATGCCGGTGGTTATCCTAGTGGAGTTTGACGTTCTGCTGCTGAGGTGAAAAAATGATTCCTGAATAACAATTCTCCTCCTGTGTTCGAAGATTCAAAATCAAGAATCATCTCCATGTCTGGAAATAATGGAGCAAGGATTTCTTCTTATGCTAAACCATTGGTGATTAATGAAGAAGGACGGGTTGAAGCAAAACCTTTACTGGATGTTGGCAAAGGTAAAGGAATCATAATCTTAGAAGATCAAAAGTTGCCCAATTTTAAGAAGGTTTTCACGACTGTGTTGACAGATACAAAGGAAGATGGGTTGAAAAATGCTAGATTTTAGGAGAATTCAGATAAAGACATGATCAGTAAAAAAGATGTTGTGAATGAAAAGTCTGCAGGGGAGGCTGATTTGAACAGGGTTCGAATGTGTGATTCAACTGTAAGAGGCCCTGTTAGTTTGGATGTTACTGAAGCTAGTTCTTCTGAAGAGCCAACTGGGAACAACTTAATGAATGCTTGGCAAAAGAAATCCCATAAAAGAATTTCTGATTCAGACTGGAACTTTGGGAATTGTATTTCTGAAGATGGCATAACAATTCAACTAGATAAAGAAAAGGTGTCAGAGAATACCAAAGCATTGTAGAAGGCTTTAGTGATTAAAGTATTTGGAGAGAATGTTTCAAATTTCATGGTGAATACTGAACTTAAAAGGCAGTGGTCTCAAATTGGCAAATTCAATTTAACTTGGCTTGGAATTGGCTGGTGCTTGTGTTTATTTGAAAATGAGGAAGCTATGGAATCAATTCTTGCTAATGGGCCCTGGTATGTGAAGGTGAACATTATTGGTGTTGAAAAATGGCGCCAATCATTTTCTCCCAATTCGTTGAAAGGTTTGACAGCACCAATTTGGGTAAGAATGCCAAACTTACCTCTACATTGTTGGGATCCTATAAATGTTTGTAGGATTGCCTCAAAGGTTGGTAAACCTTATTTACTAGATGAAAACATGTTTCAATGGGGGAGACGTGAATTTGCAAGAATTTCTGTGCACATAAAAATTGAAAAATCTCTACCACTTGGAGTTTGGGTAGAGGGAAGATCCGGAAAATTTTATCAAAAAATTGAATATGAAAAGGTTCCTAATATTTGTTTTGGTTGTGGTAAGATTGGTCATGACCAAATCAATTGCCATGAGAAGGTTGCTGTGATGACATCAAAAAGTTTAGATGTGAACGACTGCTATATCAAGGATCCCTATGTTATTCCAAGTAAACAAAAAATGGTTGAAGCTGGTACAGTTGAAGGTAGTGGCTATGGACCTTGGATCCATGTCAGATATGGAAGGAAAAATTTAAATGGGATCTGTTTTCATGGAAAGAAGAATAATGTAAATAGAAATTCAAGAAAGAACATTATCAATCAGGTGACAAATAAAGTATTCAGGAAGAGGATTATTGATAGTACATAAAATGCTGATGTAGAAAGGGAAGCTGAACCTGTTGACAAGTTGGTTTCTAAATAGGACAATGAAATCTCTGGAAATTATAGGGCCTGCAGAATTTAATGAAGTCATTTTAGAAGCAAATAAATTTTCTATTCTTAGTAATCTGGTGGAGGAGGAGGTTATGCAGACAGTTGTAAATGACAAGGTTAGAACAGAGAATATTGAAAGAAAAGGTGAGACAGAGGTTGTTAAACCTTTTCCAGTTTCAAAGGAGAATAGAATAGGCTATTCTCCTAATGCCTGTGATGGAAATGAGAAAGAAGAATTCAGTGAAGGTGGTTCATCCAACATCAAGATTAAGCTAGCCAAGGAGCTTAGAAGTCTTGGTCCTATTAAACTGTTGCTGAGAGGAAGGAAATTGGAAAACGACTTGAAGGAAAAAAAAAGGGAAGTTCTTCCCTTTTTGCATCATAAATTACTTCAATTATGTTTTGGAATTGTATAGGAGCTAGAAAAAAAGAGGCTTCTCTATATTTGAAGGAGATGGTGAAAGAAAACAATGTGTTTTTTGTGGGGCTTTTAGATACAAAAGTCTCAAACTTTAGCAAACCTGAAATTGACAGCCTTATTGGCAATGAATGGGAATTTGTTCAAGTTCCTGTTGTTGGTTTATTTGGAGGGATTTTGATATTATGGAAGTTCAAGCTAGCTTCCTTTAATTGCTTATTTGCTTCAAATCAAGCTATTATAGGAGATATTGAAATCATGAAGATGGGGAAGTGGAGAATAGCCACGGTTTATGGTGGTAGAGAAGTGGCTCACAGAAGGATTCTGTGGGATAATCTAGAGGAGTTTTGCTCTAACAGTAATCCCCTAATAGTTGGGGGGGATTTTAATTGTATTTTGGCTAAGGAAGATAAGAGAGGAGGAAGACCATTTCGGTTTTCTCAAGGATCTTGAGAAATGAGCTCATTCTTAGCAAGATGTGACCTTCATGAAGTAAATATTGTTTGACCAAGATTCACTTGGTGCAATAAAAAAAATGGGAATGCTAGAATCTAGGAGAGGTTGGATAGATGCTATGTTAATCCATTTGCTATGAAGATCAATCAGATGTTGGTGAGGCATTTGACAAATGTTGTATCAGACCATTGCCTGATCATATTGAATTTCTTGGATGTTAATTTTGCAGATGACAAAATCATAAGGTTTGAGGAAGTTTGGGCTTCGTACCCAGCCTCAGTTGGAGTGGTTAAAGCAGCTTGGGCCAAGGAGACAAGTGGAGATTATGCTCAAGTGTTGAATTATAAATTTTGAAGAACTATGAAGGCTTTGTTTTACTGGAGTAGAGCTAAATTTAAACAGTTTGATCGGCAAAGAGTATTCCTGAAGTCAAAAATTCTAGAACTATAGACTAAAGACGTGGAGGTTGGATTGCTGACAGAGGAGGAAGTCTTCATCCTTCGATCACATGTTGGAGATTTGAATACAGTTCTGGTTCGGATGAACACTTGGTGGAAGCAAAGAGCGAAAATAAGGTGGATGAAGGAGATTGACACTAACTCTAGCTTCTTTCACTCGTATGCATCAACAAGGAAGAACTCAAACTATATTTATAAAATTAAGAATGAAGATGGGATAGTTACTGAGGATCAAAATCTAAATTCTAAAGTTTTTTTAAAGTTTTTTAATAGGAGATGGAATAAAAGAGAAGGATATCTGGATGGCTGGCCCTGTCCCAATAAAATGATTGATGAGGAGGATAAAGAATGTTTAATCAGAGAGCTTTCTATGGAAGAACTGGAGAAGGTTGTATTACAAACAAATGACATCATAGCATCTGGAAATGGAGTCACATACTCCTTCATGAAATCATATTGGAATATAATCAAGAATGATTGTTGGTGTGCGGTTAACCAATTCTTTAAATTGGGAAGAATGAATGTTGAATCAAAAGAGACACTTCTGGTTCTCATTCCAAAGGTGGTGGTACTTTCAATACCGAGCAATCATAGACCTATCATCTTGTGTAGGTCTACTTACAAGGTGATAGCAAGAATTTTATTGAATAGAATGAAGATGATGATTCAAAAAGTGGTATCGGTGGAGCAAGCTGCTTTTATGAACGAAAGATTAATGGGGGATCATATTCTAGTGGCATAGGAGGCTTTTCAGAAATTCAAAAGTTCAAAATCTTCAAAAGGTTTGGTTACATTTAAAGTTGATTTAGAACAAGCATATGATAGCATGAGTTAGAATACCCTTAAAGGTGTTTTAAAATACTTTGGGTTTCCGGAGAAATTCTCTAGATGGATCATGGAATGTGTGGAATTTCCTATATTTTCTTTGCTCATTAATGGTATTATTTATAGCTAGATTCATGCAGAAAGTGGATTTCAACAAGGGTGCCCTCTCTCACCCTATCTATTTATTTTATGTGCTCAACCGTTTACAAACCGGTTCAATCAAAACAAGGCTACAACGGGTATCTAGATTGGAAGGAATTTTCCAAAGATATCTCATCTTTTATATGCAGATGACATCATTATCTTCTCACATGCTAATGTTAAAGAAGTTAGAGAAGTCAAAGAGACAATTATAGATTTCTGTAGCTGGATAGGGCAGAAAATCAATGCTAAAAAATATGTTATGTTGTTTGGTAGACATGTTAAAAGAAGGAAGAGAAAAGCTGTTGAAAGAATAACGGGCTTTAAAGTGGTTAAAGAATTCATGTATCTGGGAGTAAAATTGGTAGACATGTTAAAAGAAGGAAGAGAAAAGCTGTTGAAAGAATAATAGGCTTTAAAGTGGTTAAAGAATTCATGTATCTGGGAGTAAAATTGGCATTAACAAGGTTAAAAGCTACAGATTTTTATTTCATTTTGGAGAAAGCTATGAAGCTCACGATGGTGTGGGGTAGCAAACAACTTTATCTGACTGATAAAATGTTGCTGATAAGAACAACTCTGCTCTCTATCTCAAACTTTTATTGCACTTATTCCTTAGTTCCTAAGAGCATTCTAAAGGATATTGAAAACTTTTGTCATCTGTTTATATGGAATAAACAGATGGGGAGTTGGTTTTGCATTATGTTAACTGGAAAAAATTGTGCAAACCAAAGGAACTAGGTGGTAGAGGTATTCGATTATGTGTGGATAGTGTGGATGCTTTAAGAGCAAAGTTAGCATGGAGAGTTTTCCAGGAGAAGGAGTCATTGCTGTTTCAAATGTTAAACCAAAAATATGGAAAGTGGCGGGAGGATTCATTGACTGGTGGTGTATCATCATCAACATGTAAAATTTTATCCAGTGGAAAAAAGGCTTTAAAATCTGTAGTCAAATGGGAAGTTACAAATGGTTGTTCTATCAGCATCATGGATGATAGAAAACTGAGCTTATGGCCAACATATGTTTCAGTCCAAGATGTAGAGGAGGAAACAGTGGATTGTTTAATTTCAAATTGTAAATGGAATGAAATGAAGCTTAAACAGTTATTTGGGGAGGAGCTTAGAAAGATCATTATGAAGATAGAAATTCATATGGATCGAGACAATTATTACCTAGAGCTAATCCACAAGAATTCGGGTTGTACAATATCTTCACTGATTTACAGAAATTCATTGTTGCAAGAGCAGGAATGTCTGTTCTGGAGATGCTTGAAAAAATCCAAGTTGAGATCACGTGTTGAAGTCTTTTGGTGGAGGCTATTGAATAATGCATTACCTACTTATGACTTCTTGTATCATATAAGACTCTAGGAGGACTTCAGCTGTCCAAGGGGTTGTGGTCATATAGAAGACGTTGATCATATCATAGTGACCTGTAAAAAATTCAAGGAGGTTATTGATAGCCTAAATAAATGTGGATTTCAATTCAGGTATTTTGATTCATTTTAATCATGCTGGAGGTGGATGAAAATAAATCAAAGAAAATAAGGATTCATGGTGAATGTTTACTGCAATGCAGTATATCTAACTTGGAAATCCAAAAATAAATTAATTCATGGTGAAAAAGAAGGTTGTTCGGTGTTTTTAGCTTCTTATGCAGTAAGTATGGCCTCCATTTCCTTTATGGCTAAAGGAAAAATGGGACACTGGGGTACGAATCAATCTTCTAAACTGTCAGATAGTTGGTACCCTCCTCCTCCCAATTGGATAAAGATTAATGTTGATGCTTCTTTATTAAAAAATTATAAGGCAGGTATTGGTGGTATTGTCCGAGAAAGTAAAGGAATATTACTTTTGGCATATGGTCATTCTTGTATACATTGAGACATTGCTTTTCTTGAGCTTTTCTCGGTTCAGTTCATTAGAAAGATCAAGAAGGATTGGTTGCAAGATTATCAAGGAGTTATTATAGAGGGAGACAACTATAATGTTATCAAAGATTTGCAAAGCTTGGAAGGGAAGTGGAAAGATGATCTTTTACTACTAAAGAACCATAAGTTTATTTTTTTTAATTGGGTAAATATAGAATGTAATAAGCTAGCAAATCTCTATGCTAGCTATACCATTTACAGTAATTTTTGTTGGGATGATTTATCCTCTAATAAGATTCTTTCCTTGTTATGCAATTTTTTAAAGGAGGAATCAAGAGAATCTAGTAGTTTGTAATTTGTTTGCTTTGAGTAATTAAATTTAGCCTTGTGCTTCTTCAAAAAAAAAGGAGGAGAAATACTGTAACAATTAGGAGTATTGAAATGGAATGTTGGCATACCATGATATATGATGCTTGAATATTCTAGGTTTTATGGATATAGAAAAACTATAGGAAGACCATAAATGTTTTTTTTTTTCACCACACAAGATCAATAGAGATCTAGGGATATATATGCTCTGATCCACATCAAAAATCAAAGAGTCTTGTTAGAATAATTATGTTATTTATATTTATTAGTCTAAAATATTTTATTTTCTTATATATCAATATCTCCTTGCAAGTTTTTCTTTTAGCGACAAAAACTCCAAAACCTCTTTTTTTATTTTTAGTAGGATGAGTTGTGTATTTAAAGTAATAATAGCAGTTAAGTTATAATTAAACAAAATACTTTCTTATGGGTTTGACACTCTACTTTATCACTTTATTACTTAATTTGATTTGTATACTTATGCATTTTAGTGGGATTTTAATAATTTCATATCAAAGAAAACCTAAGCATATTTTCAACTCAATAATTTATATAGTATTTCATACTATTCGCTTGCGGGGTGCGAGCAAATAGCAAGATCAATGAAAATTTTGCATTCATGTGTTCTTTATGTGTCTGTGAGTTTTTGTATGCATTAGAGTATTAAAATTTATTTTGAAGTGGGTCTCAAGAGTTTACATGCATATGTGTAAAAAATTAGAATTTTTCTTTAGGAGAGCTGTAATGTTAAGATATAAACACTATGACATTAAGCTCTTTAGCTGATTTCTAGAATTTAAATTGAAAAGTTTGTACAGTTTGTTAGACCTACCCAATTCTCCCAAGGATAACCACGATGAGGGGGTGAATTGGTAATTTAAAAAATTCTCTTGGATTTGTAATAGAAAATTGATTTAATAATTTTCATAATTCGATAATCTTTTTGAAATAAGCTTTTCAACCACAAAAATAAAATGCTGAAAATTAAAATGCAGAAATAAAAAGAATAGAAAAAATTATAGTGGTTCAGTCTTACAAGACCTACGTACACTCCCTAAAGACCCCCTCTTCAGGTATTGCACTATTACCGAAATGACTCTCATTTTTCCCCCACAGTAAGGTGGATAAGCCTTTAAAAATTTACTCTCTAAAACCAATCCCCGGTGCAGCAGAGTACTGTTTTCCTTTCACACCCTTCAAGTGTTGGCAGAGAACCGTCATCCTTTCACACCCTCCAAGTGTCGGTAGAGTACCGTCATCCTTTCACACTCTCTAAGTGTTGGCAGAGTACCATATCTTCTCCAATCATCTCTCGAGCAACTAGAAAGAAAAAAGAAGAGAAGTATCACAAAAATAAAAGAGATTCTAACATTTGAGTAACCTTGTGAATCTTTCACACTCTACTTGCAAGAACTCTCTCTCTCTCTCAAACACTCTCCCAAATCACCCTTTCACTTACTCTCAAAGAAATCATGAAGATAAGATTCATCCAAGTCAGTTTCTAAGGACCTTTTATATGAAAGACATGAAAAACCGTCCAGAAAACTAAAAATTTCAATTTCAAGCATATATGATTGTTTAGTACGATCGATAATCGTATGTATGAACATAACAAAATTTGCTCGGACGAACCTGTATGAACCATTTTTCTACATGATCATCATACAATATGAATTGTTTAGAAATTTTTTTTAATTCATCGAGATGAAAAGATACTCCATAATTTCATACTCTAGACATCGTCCATAAGAACATGAGATCGTATAGTATGACCTGTTCATAAAATTTTGAAGATCGTCGGGATGAAAAGAGACTCAATCTTTTCATACTCTGGATATTATATGTACGAAGGGTACTTTGTATAGTACGATCAGTTCAAAAAAATTTTGGAGATCATCGAGATGAGCTTGTGCGTATCTATTTTATACTCTGGACGTCATCTGTATGAAGGTCTCTTTTTATAGTATGAATAATTCTTAAAAAATTTTCTTTATATGGTTCATTTAATTGCATGGAGGAAATAACTGAATAAATTATCATGTACGAATTGAAATCATATAGTATAATTAATTTATAAATTTATAAATTTTTAACACTCCTCCAGTATGTGTATGCATGGTTACTTGATTACATTCACACTCTCTCAAGCTAAATAAAAGGGAAAAATATAGACTCCATTTACAATAAATCCTAATCTATTCTACCTTGAAGTCTTCAACAGTCTGGAGTATAATTTCTCTAAAATGGTAGTATACGAAAACAATCAAAGCAATCCAATATATCTTAGGAGAAATAGTAATCAAAATAATAATATTTCAAATCATAAAAAACATACATGATATGAAACACATATTTATGAAAACTAAGTTGCAATAATCTTCTCATTTTTTATGATGATAAAATAATTATTGTTTGAGTTAATATTTAAATCCTAAATTTCTCTTTAGCTCCCCTTAAATAAATAAACATAATTGAATAGAGATTCCCATGAAGATAAAAAAACTCTAAACTAAATAAAAGTATGAACACAATACACACAAAATACAAACACAAAGAATACAAAACAACAAACATCAAGCACAAAAAAAACACAAAAACCAAAAAAAAAACAAAGAGAGACAAAAGCACAAAAATAAACAATATTATTACTTACCATTTTGGCAACAATAAAAAGGGAAGTAGAAATTGAAATGAAAGATGCGATAAGCAAAAATAATTGACATTAAAAATAGTTTTAAAACAATTGCAATAACAATATTAATTTCATAAGACAAAAAAGAAAAATTCAAAATTTTGAATCAAAGAACAACTAAGATAAGAAAAGTTAATCAAGGTCATGATTCATCATAGACAAATTAAATAATGATGATTATTGCAAAAATGATGAAATGAAGATTAGTTAACATCAATTTCAATATAAAATATAATTGTCAATTAGAATGATTTGAATTAGAGATTCAAAGGTAGTGGAAAGAACATAACAAAGAAAAAAATTCAAATGGCGATATTTCACATCTTTTCAAAATATTTATGGCACACTTTGTGCATCTTTTTCTATTTGGGTTATTTGTGTGCCTCTTTTCATTTTGCAAACCATTACATAATCTTTTGATTTTTTGCACACATTATGCATTTCTTTTGATATACTTTTTGAGTCTTTTCAAAATTAGTAATCTAAAATCAAATTTATCTAATAACAAAAATAATCATATTAAGATACAAATAAATAATAATAAGTCATCAATATTGAAATAATGATATTCTAATTATATTTGCCTAAAAGAACATGAAATTGATCTTCTTATCTAAATCTAGTTATAATTTAATTTAATTTTTTTGAAAAATTTGATTTCATAATGAAATTAATTTTGTAATGCAAATTAATTTATAGAACATTTTTAGATCAATTACAAAATGTTTTTTGTATAGGCATACTAACATTAAAAAAAATTAGAAACAAATACAAGTTTCCAAAACATGATATTTTTCATTGATATCAAAAAGATTTGATGCATTCAATACATTGATATCAATTTAAAATAAAAACATAACATCATCACATAAACATCACATCACCAAACAACCACTACAAATAAAAAATTAAAAACATCATCACATCACTGACAAAACATTGGTAGAAGAAAAAACAAAGTAGTACATCTAAATCTCAGATGGGCCCTGGTCTAGAGGAGGTGGTTGGTTGAACACTGAAAAATAGCTATTCATTATAGCTACATTTGTATTTACCATGTCAAACTGACCACAGATCAACCCCATGTCCTCTTGGTACCTCGCATTATATTGATTAAGGTGAATCTTAATTTGATCAAAATGTTGATCAAAGTGAGTTTCTAGGTGATCAAAATGTTGGACCATCTCCTAAAAGTAGTTCTGATCGGGTCCAGGTGCAGGAGATCCTCCTTCTTCAGAGTCACTACTCAAACTCTGATCGCTCCCAAACAAGGATCAAAATGAAGCATCAGTGAAAAAGATAGAAAGTTCTATAGGAGGATTGGGATGAAGTATGTGGTACTTCTTATCTAAGATGTATGCCACCAAGTGTCCTATAGCAATATTCTTTTTCCTCTTATGATGAGGAAGGCCAATTTTAAAAAGATTATATATATAATCCATGATGAGTTAGGCCTCATCAAAAGGTTTTCCAATCATAATGAGGTATGCTACATTGGATAAGAGAGGAATTATATTTATATGATCACCAACCATAGGAATAATTAAGGTTCTTAAGACATGCTCGATGATCCGGGCATTTTGGTGCAAAGTGTAGACTCTCACTAAATGGCATACTTGAGAGACACCTCTAAGAGTTTTATTAATTTTAGTCTAACCATAATCAGATTTTGAAGTCAAAGTGTGAGCTCTTGTGCCATGAGTTCTCAAATGAAGAAAAGTTCCTAAGTCTTTTCTTTGTGATTTCGACTCGATATTTTTGAACAAAAGAACTTATCCTAGTTTGGTCCTCATTAAACCTAATATTTACTAAGAAATATTAAAAGGTCTCCTTATGGTAGGCATAGATCAAAGTGAGAATGAAAGAGAATTGAGTTGACGCAAAAAGAAGCATAACATAAAAGTGGATATCATCCTAAATAAGGAGTCTAGAGGGAGTGATTTTGGCAGCTACATTTCAAAAGAAGGCATCTTCATTATCCCTAGAAAGAAAGTTGCCATCACTAGTACCCCTAGATGATGACCCCTTAGAAAAATGAGAACGCTTGCTAGAGCTAGCCATTCCTAAGATGAGGGATCTAAAGGATTTAGAAATATATAATAAATGAATGAAGAAATGATTTCAATGCCTATTTTATTTAAAAAAAAAAGACCTATCGTACAGTATAAATGTTGGTTCATACGTACAATCTTGAGATCGTACGGGACAAAATTATTTTCATATGTATGAATGCAAATGGCAAAAAATGAAATGACTTTTTGTAAAATGCCATTTATGAGGCATCCTTTTGTACAGACTTTTTGACAATGCATTTGTACAGACGAAGAGGTGTTCAGCCGAGCAAGATATTAAAGATTATTTTAAAGGTGGTTAGGTTCATACCTCATAGAAAGTGACAACTGTTTCTTATAGATGAAAGATGATTTTGTACGTACGATCAATAATAATAACTAATCCAAACTGGTAAACTGTCCCCATGCGTACAGAAGAATATGTACATATCGTACGGTATGATGATGCCATCATATAATACAAAACTATGAAAACTTAAATTTTGTGTGTTCAACTCCAAAACCAATCATAGACATGCTATAAAATCATACAGTACAAAAATATTTCATACAATTTGAACAAAACACTTAGAAAATAAAGCATGAAAACCAAATAAACTTCTCAAAATCCATTATTCTTTAATAAGTGACATATGTCCAAACTAAAAACTCACAAATCAAAACCAAAAACAAAAATTAAATGCACAAAAACTAATAAAAAATAAACAAACACAAACAGAGAAACTAAAACTAACACACATAAAGAACATATTAAGTTTGCAAAATAATTTATCTAAGCATTAAGATCAATCACACCTAACCTCATTCTTAAGGTACTAAATGTGTTGAAGGCTAGTGATTTTGTAAAAATATCTACAAGTTGAATTTAAGTGGAAATATGATTTAATTTAATTTATCCTTTTGATATATTATCTCTAATGAAATGATGTCTTTTATCTATATATTTGGTTCTAAAATGTTGTATAGGATTTTTTGAAATACAAATGGCACTAATATTATCACAATAAATTGGAATTATGCTAATTATAAATCCTAAATCAATTAACTATTTTTTCAACCAAAGTATTTATGCCATATAACTTCCTAAGGCATTGTATTCAGCTTCAGCAGTAGATAGGGCTGCAGAATTCTATTTCCTATTGGACCAAGAAACTAATAAATTTATATTAAATGAAAAGTTGCATATATACTTTTTTGTTCAACCAAATAACCTACAAATTCTGAATCAAAATATTCAATAATCTCAAATGAGAGCTGTACTTAGGATACCAAATCCCTAAGTTTTGAGTTCCCAAAAGATATCTTAAAATCCTTTTTACTGTTATTAAATGAGATTCTTTTAGATCAGATTAAAATCTAGCACACAAATAAACATTAAACAATATATCTGGCCTGCTAGTAGTCAAATAAAGTAATGATCCAATTATACATTTAAATTTCTTTTGATCAATAGTTTTACCCTTTGAGTCCTTATCCAACAGAACTGAGGAACTCATTGGTGTAGCTACTAGTTTAGTATTATCAATATCATATTTCTTGAGGATGCCCTTAATATACTTTCACTGACTAAAAAAAGTTCCCTCCTCATTTTTCTTAATACTAAAATCAAGAAAATAACTTAGATCTCCTATTAAACTCAACTTAAATTCACTATTCTTTATTTTTGAAAAATTACCATAAAAATTTTTATTTGTAGATCTAAAAATGATATCATCAATATATATATATATATATATAATGAGTATATCATATTCTAATTTTTTTTAAAAGAGAGTAGTATCTACACTTCCTTTTATCAAAAGATCTCTCTAATAAGAAAGTGCTTAACCTTTCATACCAAGCCCTAGGTACTTATTTCAATCTATATAATGTCTTTTTCAATTTAAAAGTATGATTATGGAATTTAGAATTTTTAAAACCTAAAAGTTGCTCAACATAAACATCCTCTTATATCACCCCGTTTTAAAAAGCACTTTTAATATCCATTTGAAATAATTTAAATCCTTTAAAATAAGCATAAGCTAACAAAACCTTAATTGCTTCAAGTCTTGCTATAGGGGCAAAAGCCTCTTCAAAATTAATGTCTTCAATTTTATTATACCCCTTAGCCACCAATCTTACCTTATTTCTAATTATAACTCCTGAATCATTCATTTTGTTTTTGAACACCCGCTTACTTTGAATAATACTTTGATAATTTGGCCTTTCAATCAATTCACAAACATCATTCCTTACCAATTAATTCAACTTCTCTTGTATGGCCAAAATTAAAAATTCATCTAATAGTGCTTGATTAACATTTATGAGTTCAATCATTGATATAAAGACAGAATGGTTTACCTATTTGCTAAGTCTACGTCTAGTCCTAACACCCTCACTTAGTTCACCTAATCAATTCCTTAGGCTGATTTTTAGAAAATTTCTATTCTCTAGGAAAGGGTTTTCTATTCTATATTTTCTTCCAAATTTATCTTTTTAATCCTTTGGAGTTATTTTCTATATGATCACCTTCCAAACTTGGATCTTCTAAAACCCCAGATTCATCAAACATAATATATGTGGTCTCCTCAACTACCAAAGTTCTTTTGTTAAATACTCTATATGATTTTCCAATACTATAATATCCAAGAAAAATTCCTTCATCATATTTTGGATCAAATTTTTTTAAAGGAGATTTTCCATTATTATGAATGAACACCTTACACCCAAAAATATACAAATATGACAAATTAGGTATTCTTCTCTTAAGAAGCTCATTGGGTATTTTATTTAATTTTGATCTAATGTTCACCCTATTCAAAACATAATAAGCTGTACTTATCTCTTCAGTTCAAAAATATTTTGCAAGTGAGTATTCTGCCAACATGGCTCTTATAACTTTAATTAATGTTTTATTCTTTCTTTTAACTATCCCATTTTGCTGAGGGATCCTAGTTGCAAAAAAATTTTGATCAATTCATTTTTCTTTATAAAACTCAAAATTTTCATTTTTAAACTCTCCTCCATGATCACTTTGAATTAAAATAATTTTACAATATAGTTTTCTTTGAATCCAAGTCAAAAAATTATTAAATTATTCAAATGATTCACTTTTATGAAATAAAAATTTAACCCAAGTGAATTTAAAAAATCATCCACAATCACAAATCTATATACCTTCCCTTCTAGACTTGTAGTGCTAATTGGTCCAAAAATATCCATATAAATAATCTCCAATAATTTATTAGCTCTAAGATCCTTAATAGAATGAAAGGAAGACTTACACATGTTTTCCTAGTTGACATGCATCACATAGGTGATCCTATGAATAGTGCAAGTGTGAGATATGTGCCAATCATGCCACAAGAAAAACACTTACCTCCAGGAAAAGAATTTCTTAATTTAATTGAGTAAACTTGTCTTTTCCTAAGTTTTATAATTTTTGCATTCTTTTAAGGATTAAAAAATTGTTCATGTGTAGGTGGAATCCTGTTCTTTTCATATGCATTCAATTAAGCTTTAGAGAATTAATTTGCACTTTCTAATACAACATTATCAACTTTTAAATAGTGCTCTCTATTATTAAATTCATCTATTAAAGTTTTAAAATATTTTTCAAGTTTAGTGTGGGATGATTTGAATAACTCATGTTGTTTATTCAATTCATCATACTCATCTAACAATTTTATGTGGTTGCTATCAATTTATGTGTGATCTTTCCCAAAGATATCATGCTCTTTTTGTAATTCTAAAAAATCTAATTTAACCTGGCATGCATTTTCTTGAGTATATATATTCTATGAATCTTTTTAGAAACATAAAATAACACTTCATTAGTTAAATCACATATATCTTCTTAATTTTATTGATCAAGCTTATCAGCCCTAAGCAGAAGTTGGTGACTTCTTCCTCCACTTCTGTTTCTGAAGAATCTAAAGCTAAGTCCGCCCAAAAAGCTCTCTATAATTTCTTCTTTCCCTTTCTCACATTTCTTTTTTCCTCCACCTTCTCCTTGTTAGGAGTGGCTTTAAGATTAGGATAGTCTGATTTGATATGTCCAAGTTTCCTACATTCATAGTAAATCACATCATTAAAAACCTTAACATTTTTGTGGAACTTACCTTTATTCCACTATTGGTATCTCCTTTAATTCCTTTTTAGAAAACTGCTAAATTGTCTTATCTTCAAGGCAATGTCATCCTCATCCTCAAACTGTGACTGATCACTCTCTGAGTCATCCACTTTCAAAGCTATGTTCTTCTTCTTTCGCTTTTCTCCTACATCAATCTATCTTTGAGTCACTCCTTGCTTGTAAGCAATTAGTGATCCAACAAAATTATTAATATAATACAAATTTAAATCCTTAGACTCTGTAATAGCTGTTACTTTAGCATCATAAGTAGTAGGAAAACAATGAAATATTTTATTAATACTTTTAGTGTTCGTTAATTTCCTACCTAAAACATGCAAGGAATTGACAATTTAAGTGAAATGTGTGTATATTTCATTAATTGATTTATTTGGTTTCATGCAAAATAGTTCATAATCATATAATAAAATATTTATCCAAGATTATTTCACTTCATTAGTCCCTTTAGATGTAATACAAAGTTTATCCCAAATTTCTTTTCCACTTTTATTGGTAGAAATATGCATATAGTCTTCTAATTTAAGTGCATAAAAAAACTATTCAAATATTTTGCTTTTAACTAAGCTAATTCATGTTCTAATGCCATTTTCTAGTGAGCAAATGGTATTTTAATTCTAATGCCAATTCCCTTCATATGCAATATAGTCCAATCAACAAATGGCATTTCAATTATAATGCTGTTTGTTAGCCTAGTTGGCCTAGTATATCCATCTTGTATTAAAAATTTGTTGAAACTTGTTAAATATGAATTACGTTGTTAGACCAAAGCTTATGTCTCAGCGGCTAACCAAGAGGGGGGTGAATTGGTAATTTTAAAAATGTTACCACCCTTTTATAATTTTAAATCAATAAAAAACTTATGATAAAATAAATTTTTTAAAAAAGATTTTCAACCACAAATCACACAAAGACACTAAAATAAAAAAGGGCAAT
Source organism: Dendrobium catenatum (assembly GCF_001605985.2). Taxonomy (NCBI): domain Eukaryota; kingdom Viridiplantae; phylum Streptophyta; class Magnoliopsida; order Asparagales; family Orchidaceae; genus Dendrobium; species Dendrobium catenatum. The sequence continues at coordinate 157,453 of NW_021318987.1, read as the reverse complement.
GGAAAAATAAAAAGACATAAGATTTATAATGGTTTGGTCAAACACGACATACATCCACTCCCTGAAGTCTTCCACTTCAGGTATTACACTATTATCACTTACTGTCACTCCTTCTGGCCCCACAGTAAGGCGGAGAAGCCTTTACAAAAACTCTCTTCCACCACTACCCGGTGTAGCATAGAACCGTCATTATTTTACACCCTCCAAGTGTAGGCAGAGTACCTCCCACTGTTCATACACTCCAAGTGTAGGCAGAGAACCTTCCTGCTATTCATACTCTCCAAGTGTAGGCAGAGAACCCTTCATCCTTTCACACTTCTCCAAGTGTAGGCAAAGAACCCTCCCACTGTTCACACTCCTCTAGTGTTGACAGAGAACTGAATCTCCTTGATAAGATATTCTCATGAGAAATCTGGAAGGATAAGAGAAAAGAGTGAAGTAATCATAATTTACAAATGAAGATCCTTACCTTTGAGTACAAAGTGAACACTTCACGCTCCAGTAGTAAGAAATCTCCTTCAAACACTCTCTCACACTCTCTCCTTCAATCTCTCTTCATTTTGCATGAAGATTAGTGGACAAAAAGATTACAAGATAGTTTTAAGTGGACCTTTTATATGAAAGACATGAAAAATCATCTAAAACTGCAATTTTTTAAATCTGTACAAACTTGATCGTCCCATATGATCGTAATTCATACGTATGAACAGTGTAAATAATGTTGCGTACAAACTCAATGTGCATTGGTATGAAATTACTTTGTACCCAATCATCATGCCGTACGAACATAGTTCGTCTGGTAACAAACAGTTATTTTTAAGCTTCGTTGAAAAATAACTACATGATGGTCCACAAGGTTAAGGAACAGAGGACATCGTCCTGGGATGAATGGGCAGAATCATCTGGATGAACTATTAATTTCAGAAATCAAAGAACATCATCCAGGGATGAATAAGACATTTTGTCTGGATGAATAGTTCAAGGTGAGAAATTAGAGGACATCATCCAGGGATGAATGAGACATTTCATCTGGACAAATAGTGTAAATTGATAAATCAAAGAATATCATCTAGGGATGAATGGGACATATCATCTGGATGAATAGTTCAAAGTGAGAAATCAGAGGACATCATCCAAGGATGAATGGGTAAATTCGTCCAGACGATCAAGACTTAGAAAAAGTTTCTTCACTTTCTGTTCGTTCCATTACTCTTCGAGGGGTATAACTGACTTGATTGTCCAGTACGAACATGGTTCGTCCCGTACGATCAGTATAAGAAATTTTGTCTTTTAAAGATCTCCCCCAGTATATGTGTGCTGAGTTACTAAATTACAATCAAACTTTCTTTAACTCAAAATGAACAAAATACAGACTCCAAATTACAAAATAGTATAGTCAAATCTTTATTTGAAGTATTCATCAATCTGGAGTTTGATTACCCTGAAATGTTAGTACACACAAGAGCCAAAAAACAATTCTTCCAAAATATGTTAGGAGAAATTAAGTAATCAAAACAATAATATTTGGAATCATCAAAATAATAATTTGCAAGAATATAAAACATGCAAAAGATAAGTAGCAACTCTTTTAACAATCTCCCCCTTTTTTATGATGGCAAAATAATTATTGTTTGTATAATTTTTAAATTCCTAAGTATCTTCTAAACTCCATCTGAATTAATAAGCATGTGAGAATAAGGGGCATTTAAACATTAAAAAAATATATTTTAAAATTTTTTAACACACAATCACTTGAACACAAATGCAACGATAAAACAAACGAATAATATTTCTCCCCCTTTTTGACAGCAGCAAAAAGATAAGAGGAAAAAAAACAAAAAAATAGAAATGTTAGAAGTCATATGAAAAGCCTTTGATATTTGATCCTTGAAAGAGATTGAGATATATTTGCAAATAAAATGAAAGTTCATTAGATAAATAGAAGGATTCATATGATTTAAGAAGAGATATAATATAGACAAGAAAAAAATTATCAAAATCATGAATCAATTTAGACAATGAGATAAACAAAATCATTGCAAAGTAGATGATTGTAAAATTTGTATATTTCAAATTTCAATACCAAATAAAATCATACAAAAGATTAATTTGAATTGAAAGATTGAAAGATTAGGGAAAAAATCAAATACCACTTGTGGCGCTTTGCGCATCTTTTCAATATTCATGGCACATTTTGTGCATCTTTTTACTTGTGGACTTATTTTGTACCTCTTTTCAAATTACAAACTATTGCACATTCTTTTGATTTTTGTACATTTATATATTTTCAAGTGTATTCTTAATCTTTCCAAAACCAATAATTTAAAATCTCAAATTTTTCTAAGTACAATAATATTTATATTGATAAGAGAAATAAAAAAATAAGAAAACATCATAATTGCAATAATAATATAAAATTTTTTTAGTCTAACAAGAGACATGAGATTGACATTCTTAACTAGATCAAGTTATAATCACAACTTAAATTTTTGAAAAAGTAGATTTTCTAATGAATTTAATTTTGAGTTGCAATTCAATTTATAACACTTATAAGATCAAATATTTTAAGGATGATCATATAGGCTAATGTTGCAACTCGGGCTTCTGAGTTTATTATTTTGATGATAATAAATAATATTTATTAATCTTTTATTTCTCCTAGTATTTGCAGTACATATGTCTTTCTATGTTGACTAATATTTCAGGTACATCATGCACCATTCTTTGAAGATTCAAGGCTCAAGATTGCATAGAATTGGTCGTATTAAATGAGTCTATAATTTTCATTTATTGAGTCAAGTCTTGTAATGATGTATGTTAGTTTGTTGATAATGCACACA
>NW_021318987.1:26043-151608 GCF_001605985.2 Dendrobium catenatum | reverse complement strand
TTTAAAAGTAGTCAATGATCAGTTGGGCTTCATCTATTGGTTGGCTTGTCATAATCAAATAAGTCACTGTAAAAAGAAAAGGTGTGATATTTACTCTATCACCAGCTTTAGGAATAATGTAAGTGCGAAGAATATGCTGGATGATACGGGCATTGCGGTTAAGAGAGGCTACCTTAGGAAAATGGCCAACTCCTCTACATCCTCTAATGACTTGATTTATTATTGTCCAGTCAAAGTTGGTGGAAGAAGTCAAAGTGTGGGCTCTAATCCCTTGAGTCCTTAAGTTCAAAAATATTCATAAATCTTCTTTATTGATCTCCACTTTCTTCTTAAAAATATACAACTTAATCACAGTTTGGTCGTAATTAAAGGACATGTTGGTAAGAAAGTAGTGGAAGGTCTCCTTATTGTATAGGTGGATCAGAGTCAAAATAAGACCAAATTGGGTAGAAGAAAAAAAGGTCCATTACCTTGAAATTGAGTTGATCTTGGAGAAAGACTCTAGAGGGCGTGATTTTGGTGGATGCAAATCTAGCGAAGGACTCGTCATTTTCTTTTGATAGAAAGTTTTCTTTAGAATTTCTAGAAGAAGGACCTTTGGTAAGTTCCTTTTGCCTGATTCTCTTGCTTGAAATAACCATGAATGAGATCTAGGGGAATATAATATTGAAAGGGTTTTTGAGGAGATGAAATTTGAGTTCAAAACCTTTCAATTTTAAAGAGAAAACAAGTTTTCATACGAACAAAAATAATTTCGTCCCATACTAATTTGGGTTCGTACGTACAAAAATTATTTCATATAGACAAATGAATTGGTCTAAAAAGAAACAGCTTTTCGTAATCATGCAAGTTACGAGGTGTCCTTTCGTATAGACTTTTGACCAAATGATTGTGCAGATGAACAGGTGTTTGTCCGGGACGATCAATTATTTAAGATCATTTTTATGATGGTTTGAAACATCCCCACATTGAATCGCCACATATTCGTATGTACGAACTAAACGTTCGTATGTTTGATCAGAAATAAAGAAACTGATCTTATCCGTATAAGCATCTACATGCTTACATATAATTAAATACAGATCGTCCGGATGATCGTGATGATCTTATAGATGAATGGTGATACAAAAACTAAAAACTTGTATGCAATCCGTTCAAAATGACGAACTTTTATTTTATCTAGTGAACGTACGCTCCTCTACGTTCGGATTAAGGCAAAAAAAGCGCAATACCGAGTACCGAGTTGTACCGAGTTTTTTAAAAAAACTTGGTATTGCGCTGTTTTGGTCTAAAACCGAAAGTAGAGGAGTGTGTGTTCACTGGATGTAATAAAAGTTCCAAAATGACAGTTTATAAGCTACACTATTCGTCCCGTACGAAAATAATTTCATATAGACGAATTTCACACTTCAAAATTTTCATGCCAACACTAAAAAATCATGAATCTTGATGTGAACGTACATAAAACAAACAGACAGAAAATTACAAAACCAAGCACGAACAAAACACTGAAAAACACATACAAAAAAATACAAAATCAAAAGACACACAAATAAAAATATCAATGTTTCTGAAACCTTTATTTAAGCATTCAAATCAATTACACCAAGCCTTATTCTTAATGTACAGAAGGTATCAAAGGCTAGTGGTTTTGTAAAAATATCTGCAAGTTAATTTTCAGTTGTAACATGAATGAGTTCAATTTCTCCTTTGGATACATGATCCTTTATAAAATGATACCTAATGTCTATGTGTTTGGTTCTTGGATGTTGAATAGAATTTTTAGAAATGCAAATAACACTAGTGTTATCACAATAAATGAGAATAGTATCTATTGTTAATCATAAATCAATCAACTATTATTTTAACCAAAGTACTTGTGCCACATAACTTTCTAATGGAATGTATTCAACTTCAGCAGTAGATAGGGCTATTGAACTTTATTTTCTACTGGACCAAGAGACTAAAGAATTTCCAATGAATTGACATATTTCAGAAGTACTCTTTCTATCAACCCTACAACCTGCAAAATTTGAATATGAATATCCAATTATTTCAAATGAAGAGCTAAACTTAGGATACCAAATTCCTAAGTTCTGAGTTCACAACAGATACCTTAAAATTCTTTTCACTGCTGTCAAATGAGATTCTTTTGGATCTGATTGAAATCTAACACATAAGCAAACACTAAACATGATATTGGGTTGGCTAGCTGTTAAGTAAAGCAAAGATCCAATTATCCCTCTAAATTTCTTTTTATTGATAAATTTTCCCTTAGGATTCTTATCCAACTGAACTGAGGAACTCATAGATGTACTAACAAGTATAACATTATCCATTTCATACTTTTTGAGGATGTTCTTAATATACTTTGACTGACTAAGAAATGTGCCTTCCTCAATTTACTTAATGCTAAAGCCTAGAAAGTAACTCAAATCTCCCATTAAACCTATCTCAAATTCACTACTCATTATTTTAGAAAAATTATCATAAAGATTTTTATTTGTAGATTTAAAGATGATATCATTAACATAAATTTATATAATGAGTATATCCACTCCCAATTTCTTTAAAAATAGAGTTGTGTCCATACTTTTTTTTTCAAAAGATCTCTCAAGTAGGAAGGTGCTCAACCTCTCATACCAAGCCCTAGGTATTTGTTTCAATCCATATAATGCCTTTTTCAATTTAAAAACATGATTTTGGTGTTTAGAATTTTTAAACTCTAGAAGTTGTTCTACAAAAACATCCTCTTGAATTACCCCATTTAAAAAGGTACTTTTAACATCTATTTGATACAATTTAAATCATTTAAAATAGGTAAAGGTTAACAAAACCCTAATTGCTTCAAGTCTAGCTACAGGGGCAAAACTTTCTCAAAATCAATCCCTTCAATCTGATTATACCTCTTATCCACCAATCTTGCCTTATTTCTTATGATTACTCCTGAGTCATTCATTTTGTTCTTGAATATCCACTTAGTTCCAACTACACTTTAATCCTTTAGCCTTCCAGTTAATTTCCAAATTTCATTTCTTACAATTTGATTTAGTTCTTCTTGCATAGCCAATATCCAAAATTCATATGAAAGTACTTGATCAATATTTGTAGGTTCTATCATTGAAATAAAGACTGAATGATTGACTTTTTTATTCAGGCCATGCCTAGTCCTGACACGCTCACTAGGTTCTCCTATAATCAATTCCTTTGGGTGGTTTTTAGAAAATCTCATATCTCTAGGCACTGGGTTTTCTACCTCCAAATTTTCTTCCAAATTCACTTTCTCAATCTTTTGGGAGTTAATCTCTATCTCATCCTCTTCAAAAATTGGCTCTTCCAAACTTCCAGATTTATCAAATACAACATGTGTGGTCTCCTCAATCACCAAAGTTTTTTTATTGAATACTCTATAAGATTTTCTAACACTTGAGTATCCAATAAAAATTCCTTCATCTGATTTGGATCAATTTTTTAAGGCAGATTTTCCATTATTATGAATGAACACCTTACATCCAAAGACATGCAAATGAGACAAATTATGTGTTCTCCCCTTTAATAACTCATAGGGTATTTTATTTAAGTTTGATCTCACATTCACCCTACTTAGAACATAACATGCAGTACTAACTGCCTCAGCCCAAAAATATTTAGTAAGTGAATATTCTGCCAACATGGCTCGAGCGACTTCTATTAATATTCTATTTTTTTTTTAATACCCCATTCTTCTGAGGGTTCTAAGTGCAAAAAAGTTGTGATCAATTTCTTTCTCATTACAAAAATCCTCAAATTTTTCATTCTCAAATTCTCCTCCATGATCACTTTGAATAATCATAATCTCACATCTTAGTTTTCTTTGAATAGAAGTCAAAAAGTTTCTAAATTCCTCAAATGATTCAATCTTATGAAATAAAAATCTAACCCATGTGAATCTTGAGAAATCATCCACAATCACAAATCTGTATACCTTCCCTCCTAGACTTATAGTTCTAACTAGTCCAAAAAGATCCATATGTAAAATCTCCAATGGTTTACTAGTTCTAAGATTTTTATTAGACTGAAAAGAGGACTTCACCTATTTTTCTAATTGACATGCATCACAAAGATGGTCCTTAGTAAAGTCAAGTTTTGGTATACCTTTCACTAAGTTCTTTTGGGTAATCCTCCTACGATTTTTCATGTTAGAGTGACAAAGTCTCCTATGCCAAAGCCATGACCATCAAAAATAGTTTTTAAACAAAAAACAGTGAAATTTTTAATGTAATTCAAGTCTAGCATATACACATTGTTTACCCTTATACCATTCAAAACATCATTACCATTCAGGCTTAATATGAAGCTTGTAGGAAAAAAATTTACACAATAACCTTTATCACATAGCTGACTAATACTCAGAAGATTATGCTTCAAGCCTTCTACCAACAAAACATTTTCTATAAAAATAGTTTTTAAGATTTCTAATCATACATAACCCTACCACCTTCCTTGTGGTGTTATCTTCAAGTGTAACATTACCTTCACTAATGGCTTCCAGCAATATGAATTGTGCAGTATCTCCAGTCATATGCTTTAAAAAACCATTGTCCATGTATCATATGCTCTCACGAGGCCTTGTGTGAGAGAGATCCTGCAAAAACATCAAATATTAGACCTAGGAACCCAAACAAGTTTGGGTTCACCTTTTTGCAAATTATAAATAGATGCATGTATGATATGTCTAGGTTTATGCATCTTAGGTTTTCACACCAAATGAGTTTTCTTCTTCAATGTATAGGTGTGAGCTATATGTCCAATCAATTCATAATTATGATATTTAACTCCTGGAAAAGGGTTTCTTAATTTTCTATAGTTTCTATGTCTATTTATGGATTACATAAATTTAGGATACAAAATAGGATTGGTTAAATCTTCAAGTTTTTGTGGTATCCTATTATCCTCGAGAGCTTCTATTTTCAGTTTATAAAATGAATTCATATTTTCCATGATACGATTTGTATAATTTATTCGATACATTTTGCTCTCAAATTCATCCTTATTTTTTTTTATTTTTTTTTTAGTTCTGCATAGGATGATTTTAAACTTTCGTGGTTCTTATTCAAATCATCAAAATCATCAAGCAATTTTATATGGTTGTTATGAATTAAAGCATGATCTTTCCTAAGTATCTCCTTTTCTCTTTGTAGTTCCTAAAATTCTAAGTTCAAACTAGCATGTATTTTCTTAAACTTTCTATATGCATCATGTATGCATTCAGAGATATCAAAAAGTTCATTATAAGACAAGTCACATACCTCTTCTTGATCTGACTGATCAAGATTATCGACCATTAAGCATAAATTAGTGACTTCCTCTTCCTTTTTAGTCTCTAACGAGTCTGAAACTATGTCCGCCCAGAAAGCTCTTTAGAATTTCTTCTTGCCCTTCTTCCCAATATATTTCTCCTCTACCTTCTCATTGTTAGGAGTGGCTTTGCATTTTGGGCAATCTGACTTAATATGTTCAGGTTTCCTGTACTCATAACAAATAACATCATTTGAAACCTTGACATTTTTATTAAATTTACCTCAATTCTATTGTTGGCGTCTTTTTTGCTTCCTCTTCAAAAAGCTTCTGAACTGTCTAGTCATCAGTGCGATGTCGTCTTCATCCTTAGGTTGTGAGAGTTCACTCTCTGACTCCTCCACTTTCAGTGCTATATTCTTCTCCCTTCATGGTTTACCTGTATCAATCTTTCTTTGACTCACCCCCTGCTCGTAAACAATAAGTGATCCAAGAAGATTGTCAATATAGTAAATGTTTAAATCTTTAAACTCTGTAACTGCAGTTATTTTAGCATCATAAGCAATAGGTAAGCAACGAAGTATTTTATTAACCATTTCTGTATTTGTTAGTTTCCTACCTAATGCATGTAAAATGATGACTATTTGTGTGAATCTTGTGTACATATCAGAAATGGATTCATTGGGTTTCATGTGAAATAATTCATAGTCATGCAATAAGATATTAAGTCTGAATTGTTTAACTTCATTAGTCCCTTATAAGTTATATAAATTCTATCCCATATATCCTTTCCACTCTTACAAGTGGAAACTCGTATGTAATCTTCAGATTTAAGAGCACAAAAGAAACTATTAAAGCATTTGGCATTAAGTTGTACTAAGTCACATTCTTCTACTATCCAATCCACAAAAGGTGTTTCAACTCTAACTCCATCAACTAATCTAGTTGATTTTGTATACCCTTCCTGAACTAAGATCCACATACGGTAATCAAGTGACTATAAAAATGTAAATATGAGTGTTTTCCAAAAATTAAAAAGAATATTGTCAAATAATGGAGGTCTAGTTATAGAGTAACCCTCGGGTGTGCTTTGGTTTTCAAATGTAGCCATGGTTGTTAATTAAAAAGTAGTTTAAACTTATGATTTTGAAATTAAGCTCTGAAACCACTTATTGAAACATGTTAAATATGAATTAGGTTGTTAGACCTAAGCTTATGTCCTAGCGGCTAACCAAGAGAGGGGGTGAATTGGTAATTTTAAAAATTTTACCACCCTTTTATAATTTTAAACCAATAAAAAACTTATGATAAATAATTTTTAAAAAAGATTTTTCAACCACAAATAACATAGAAACAGTAAAGTAAAAAAGGCAGTGGAAAAATAAAAAGACACAAGATTTATAGTGGTTCGGTCAAACACGCCCTACAACCACTCCCTAAAGTCTTCCACTTCAGGTATTGCACTATTACCACATAGTGTCTCTCCTTTTGCCCCTACAGTAGGGCGAATAAGCCTTTACAAAAACTATCTTCCACCACTACCCGGTGCGGTAGAGAACCGTCGTCCTTTTACACCCACCAAGTAAAGGCAGAGTACCTCCTGCTATTCACACTCTCCAAGTATAGGCAGAGAACATTCCCGCTGTTCACACTCTCTAAGTGTTAGCCCTTCTTCCTTTCACACTTCTCCAAGTGTAGGCAGAGAACCCTCCCGCTGTTCACACTCCTCGAGTGTCGGTAGATAATTGGGTCTCCTTGACAAGATCTTCTCATGAGAAATCTGGAAGGATAAGAGAAAAGAGTGAAATAATCACAATTCACAAACGAAGATCCTTACCTTTGAGTACCAAGTGAACACTTCACGCTCTAGTAGTAAGAAATCTCCTTCAAACACTCTCTCACACTCTCTTCTTCAATATCTCTTCAGTTTGCATGAGGACCAGTGGACAAAAAGATTACAAGATAGTTTTTAAGTGGACCTTTTATATGAAAGACATGAAAAACTGTCCAAAAACTGCAAGTTTTCAAATATGTACGTACTTGATCATCCAGTACGATCGTAATTCGTACGTACGAATAGTATAAAAACTGTTGTGTATGAACTCAATGTGCATTGGTATGAAATTACTTCATACCCGATCATCGTCCCATAAAAACATAGTTCGTCCGGTACGAATAGTTATTTTCAAGCTTCATTAAAAAATAACTACAGGACGGTCCACAAGGTTAAGGAACAGAGGACATCATCCTGGGATGAATGGACAGAATCGTCTGGATGAACTGTTAATTTCAAAAATCAGAGAACATCATCCAGGGATGAATGAGACATTTCGTCTGGATGAATAATTTAAGGTGATAAATCAGAGGATATTGTCTAGGGATAAATGGGACATTTTGTCTGGATGAATAGTGTAAAGTGAGAAATTAGATAACATCGTCCTGGGACGAATGGGACATTTCAGCTGGACGAACAATACAAAGTGAGAAATCAGAGGACATCGTCTAGGGATGAATAGGTAAATTCATCCGGATAATCAGGAGTTCAAAAATTTTTCCTCACTTTCTATTCGTTCCATTGCTCTCTAAGGGGTATAACTGACCAAATCGTCCCGTACGATCAGTATGAGAAATTTTGTCTTTTAAAGATCCCCCCAATGTGTGTGTCCTAAGTTACTCAATTACAATCACACTTTTTTTGACTCAAAATGAATAAATACAGACTCCAAATTATAAAATAGTATAGTCAGATCTTTATTTGAAGTCTTCATCAATTTGGAGTTTGTTTCCCAAAAATGGTAGTACATACAAGAGCCAAAAAACAATTCTTCAATAATGTGTTAGGAGAAATTAAGTAATCAAAATAATAATATTTGGAATCATCAAATTAACAAGTTGCAAGAATATAAAAAATGCAAAAACTAAGTAGTAACTCTCTTAACAAAATCTACATGTGATAAAGCAATTTAAAAAAAGTACACATTCATGTTTTCCAAAAATCCACAGGGATATTATCAAATAATGGGAGTCTAGTGATCAAATAACCTTCAGGTGTGTTACGGTTTCTAAAAATAGCCATAATTATTATCAAAAAGTAAACTAAACTTTAAATTTTGAAACAAAGCTCTGATACCACTTGAAAAGTCTTTATAGGTTGTTAGACCTACGTAATTATCTCAAAGCTAATCAAGCGGGGGGTGAATTGGTAATTTATAAAATTCTCTTGGATTTTTAATAGAAAACCAATTTAATAATTTTCACAATTTGATTATCTTTTTGAAATAAGCTTTTCAACCATAAAAATAAAATGCTAAAAATTAAAATGCAGAATATAAAAAGAACACAAAGATTTATAGTGGTTCAATCTAATAAGACCTATATCCACTCCCTAAAGACTCTCTCTTCAGGTATTGTAGTATTACCAAAGTGACTCTCCTTTTGCCCATACAGTAAGTTTGGAGAAGCCTTTACAAATTTCCTCTCTTCCACCAATCCCTAGTGTCGTAGAGTACCATCGCCCTTTCACACCCTTCAAGGGTCACATAGAATCCTCATCTTTTCACACCCTCTAAGTGTCAGTAGAGTACTGTCATCCTTTCATACTCTCCAAGTGTTGGCAGAGTACCAGATATTCTCCAAATATATTCTCTCGAGTAATTAGAAAGAAAAAAGAAGATAAGTGACACAAAAATAAAAGAGATTTTACATATGAGTAACCTTATGAATCCTTCACACTCCACTTACAAGAACTCACTCTCTCAAACACTCCCAAATCACCCTTCCACTTGCTTTCTAAGGAAACACGAAGAAAAAATTTGTTCAAATAAGTTTATAAGGACCTTTTATATGAAAGACACAAAAATTGTCAAAAAATTTGAAAATTTTAATTTTGAGTGTACATGATCGTACAATATAATTAATAATCAAACGTACGAATAGAACAAAATTTTCTCATATGAACCTGTACGAATAATTTTGGTACACGATCATCATATAGTACGAACCTTATTTGTATAGTATGAACTATTCAGAAATTTTTTAATTCATCGAGATGAAATGATACTCCACAATTTCATACTATGATGTCGTATTTATGAACATGATATTATACAGTATGAACTATTCAGAAAAAATTTGGTGTTCTTCACGATGAAAAGGGACCCATTCCTTTCGAACAATGGATGTCCTTTGTATGAGGGGACCTTCGTACAGTACGATCAGTTCAAAAAAATTTAAAGATCATCGGGATGAAAAGAGACCCAATCTTTTCATACTATGGATGACGTATATATGAAGGCTACTTCATACAGTATGATAAGTTTAGAAAAATTTTGGAGATTGACAGGACGAACTTGTGTATATCTATTTCGTACTATAGATGTCATCTGTACGAAGGTCTCTTCGTATAGTACGGACAGTACTTAGAAATTTTTTTTCATATGGTTTGTTTAATTGCATGGAGGAAATAACTGAACAAATCATCATGTATGAATTGAAATTATACAGTACAATTAGTTTAAAAATTTACAAATTTGTAACACTCCCCTAGTGTGTGTGTGCAGGGTTAATAATATTTGAAATCATCAAAAACATACATGATATAAAACACATAGTTATGAAACCTAAGTTGCAACATAAATTATAGCTATGGTGCTATGGTCGGGCATTGTGGTGCTATAGGGTTCAGCTCTATGATGTTAAGTGAATTTTTAATAAAATATTCAAAACCAATTTTCTCAATTTATGAAATTGTTAAATCATATTTCAAGCATTAAGAGATAGAAAGAAGAATATTGTGAGAGAAAGCTAGATTTTGGGCCCTTCGGCCCCTTTTGTGTTGTTAGTCTAATTCAAGAAATTATCTAGACCAAGTAGGTCACATTTTACCAATCTATGTATATTTTTCATATTTAATTAATAATTCTAAAGAGCAAAATTTGTGAAAACCTTACACCCATAAAACTTTTAACGTGTAACATTCTTTATGTTATAGAAATAACAGTTCAAGAAATTTAGGTATTTTTCAGAGAAATTGTTATTGGGTAAATTAAAAAATATGAGGTTTTTAACAAGGTAGTAAATAATTTTAAACCCCAAAAATAAGGTTATAGTACCATTAAAGCTTAAAATTAATGTTTTGAATAATATATATTAATAAGGTAATATTCTAAAATTATAAAAATTCTACTCATTAGATAGTTCTATTGCTTACTATTGAAGCATTCTATGAATTTTTATAACTTTTTAATTTACATTTATTTTACTATAATGCAATGGTATACATGCTTATCTACTTGAGTTGTATGATTACGAGGAGATATGATGTGTGGTAAAAGTTATGTTAGAAGTTTTAGTGCTAAATGCATTGGGAGACATAAAGGCTTGAAATTTTTAATACTAGTATGTGACAAGCATTGGGAGTCATAAGGATATGTTGTCTGATATGTTATCACAAGGAGTCATAAGGATCTATTTCTAAGGGGAGGTATAAGGGCCTAAGATAAATCTACTATTTTTTTTGTTTTGATACATAAAGTGCTTGTTTATTTATTTTCAATACATAGTTTACCTTACTACAATTATAATTTTCTCTATTTTAGTTATCGTTAAGTAGCATTATACTTAGTATGTTAAATTTCTAATGAATTGATTTTAAATTAAGTTAAATGCATAATAATTAAAATGATTGGAAATACATATTGGTAAGTGTGACCTATTGAGCTATGCTGGCTCACATCTACTTTATTTTTTTATTTCAGGTTAAGGAAAGGTGAAAGAGATTTTTGAGTAACTAAGTAATTAGGATCGAATCTATATAAGTATGTATAGGCAACTATTTTATTTTAATACAACTATGGCCAGTTATTTTATCTTCTATCTGTAGCCGTGTATTATATTATAACTGTTATATATACATTTTAATGATAAATGAAAAGAATTAGAACTTGTGGATTAGTTATTTTTTATTTATTGGAAGTTTAATAAGAAGGTTTATTATATATATGGTTTAATAAATAAAAATTAAAAAAAAATGTTTTTTGAACCTTAAATCTTAGGTATACATATTCTAATTCAATACAATATGACTATCCGTCTATGCATCATATTGGGTTGGGTTATGAAAGTCCCTTTTGGTATTAGAGTAGTAGTTTGGGAGACTTGATTATAAATAAAGCTATAAAAATGATTTATAGTCAAGTGAGAAAGTTCTGGGATATATTTGGGCATTTATTTCTGCTTATTTTCATGTTCATATTTTTTCAGCCATGATTTCTGAGTAATTATTTAATCAATCTGCAAGGACTTAATCGATAGATGGGTAGAGAGCTAGTCACATAGCACTAGTTCTGAGTACTACTCTAGTTATTAGTTCTAATTCTATTTCTTAGCTTATCAGTCTAGTGGCATAGTTAATTGGTGAGCTCTAAAGAAGAATTTCTTTTATTAAAATTGATGATGTTGATAGACACTTATAGTTATTTTTGAGATTGAAACCTCTAAGAATTGAGGTTGTTGTTGATCCCAAATTTGTAGAAGACTTATTAATGAGATTTCAAAACAATTTGTATGCAATGTAGTGTCCTTCTAATAGAAGAGTACCTTTGACTATTTTTATGTTGGATAGTGAGGCTGAGTATTGGTGGTTGGGCTAGCAAAGGGAGAAGTTTCAAGGGAGACTAGACTCCCTCATCAGTTGGGATATATATATATATATATATATATATATATATATATATAGCATAGGTTGTACCTCGATGTATATGGTAGTATATATAGGAGACATTTCTAAGATTAATTTAGGGGAGTAGGATGGTAATATAGTATGAGGCAAAATTTATTACCTCAGCTAGGTATGCTCCAAACCTAGTTAGCATTTTTGAGGAAAAGTTATATAGGCTCTTGAGACGGCATTGCGATTGTCTAAGATAGTTGATGGTTCCATTTCACATTTTTTACTTTTTTGAGTTAATAGAGAAGGATCGTCTGATAAAGAATGACCTGATGACTACTATATAGCTATGGGCTTCTAGTAGAAAGTGATTTGGTAGTGAAACTTCTAGTAGTTAATTTTTGGGGAAAAAGGAGTAGGTTAAAACCTAGAGATTTTAAGAAGGGTGGTCATTTTATGTCCACTTCTGGTAGCGGTGGTATGGGTAACTCTTATGGTTTTGTTATTAGGAAAAATGTGTGCTGGAGTTGTGGTAGGAGACACTTTGGTCAGTGTTATAAGATGACATGATAGTACTTTAGATGTGGTTAGATTGGACATAGGGTAACAAAGTGTCTATAGGAAGGGCCCAATAAATATTTTGAGCCTAAGTTTGAGAGTTCTACTAGATCTGTTATGAGATTGAGGATAGTTCCACCTCACATGTTCACTAAGGAATCCTCTAGTTAAGATAGTGCTTTTGTTACAATTTGGGAGTTTGACCCTATATTTTGATGATAATAAACATTATTGGATGTATATTTAGTTTCTCCTACTCTATATATTGCATATATTATTTTTGTGTATTACAAACATTTTAGGTTCAACATACACCAGACTTCGTTAAAGAATCAGACCTCAAGAATGTGTTTCTTACATTGGATATGTTTAAAAGAGTTTGTAATTTTATTTTTATTGAGTCAATATATGTAGAAAAGTGTATGTTAGCTTAACAATTGTGCATATACAAACATAGGGTGAGTGAAATTAAATGTTTTAATTTTTTTTTAAGATTATACTACATAATCTATATCATATTGTATATTCTAAATAATAAAAAATTAATTAAAATATTTAATTAAGTGAAATAAAACTTAAAATTAAAATGAACTAGTCGTTTTGTACAAATCAAATCGTATAGGATGATTAGTTATATTCAACAATCCCTATTGCCATTTAAAATTAGGCAAGTTTTTTAAATTTAAAATTTTAGTCTATTTATATTATATAAACTAAAATCTTACCTAATTTAATCCATGTGATTAATTAATTAAATCTTGCTTAATTAATTATAGCTTATGATTATACTATACATACTTGGTAATACTGGATGATCTACAAAGATAATTTTTTATCATCCTAGATGAACTACATTAAATTAAATAATCGTTTGGAACTGCAGTTCATTCATACAGTATATTCAATAAAAGAATTGAACTGATCGTGTTGGCGTACTATTCATTATATAATAGTAACAAGGTTAATTTGAACTAATTGTATTATACAAACAGAAATGGCAGAATTAAATTATTAGGTTTTTTTTAAGACCGCTATTTAAGTTTTCTCAATAGGCTTTTAAGAGTCTTTGGGAGCATGAGGATGTGAATCATCTGTAGGTGAGGGTTTAAAGAGAGGATCTTGAGAAAATAAGAGAGAGGTGATGTTTTGTGAGTGGGAGAAGATTCTTATGGGTTTGAGGGAGTGTGAGAGGGAGTTTTGACATGGTTCTTCTAGCCAACTTCAACCTTTTACCTTTATTCCTCCATGAGCCAAGGTTTATCTGGAGGGAAACTTTGTGAAGAAGATCTTGGTGTTAAATGGTCATGAGCTACTCTACCTCATTAAGAGGGTGAAAGTGATTCAAGCTACTTCACCTCACTAGGTGGGTGAAAGTGATTTAGAAAACTCCACCTCACTAGGAGGGTGAAAGTGATTTGGGCTAATTGGCAACACTAGGAGGGTGAAAGTAATTCAAGCTACTATGTCTCATCATGTGAGTGAAAGTAATTTGGGCTACTATACCTCACTAGATGGGTGAAAGTGATTTAGGCTATGCCATTTAATCAGGAGGGTGAAAGTGATTCAGACTACTCCACCTCATAGAAGGGTAAAAGTGATTCTATTTCTCAACTGCGCTGAGGAGGTGAAAGTGATTTTATAAGGGCTTCTCCACATAGCCTTGGAAACTGAAGGAGACTAAGTGCTTAGTGTAATACTTGAAGTGGGGGATTTTGGAGAGTGGACATAGGTTAGGTTGACTGAACCGCTATAAAAGTCATGTTCATATGTTTTTTTTTTCTTTTCACATTTTATTTTATATGCTTTAATTTATTTATAAATTAACTTTCTACGATCTGGTTTGAGTTTGGTGATTATTGTGATACAAAATTTGTTGTTGATATAGTGACTGAACGTCTATAAAAGTCATGTTCATATGTTTTTTTTTCTTTTCACATTTTATTTTATATGCTTTAATTTATTTATAAATTAACTTTCTACGATCTGGTTTGAGTTTGGTGATTATTGTGATACAAAATTTGTTGTTGATATAGTTTAGTATTTATCTAAAAAAGTAATAAAATAAATAAAAAGAATTAAAATATTTATTTTTTTACAAAAATCTAAAAAAATTAATTTACTTTATTATTTTCTTCCACTTTAAGAATCTAAAATTAGTTATTATTTAATTCAAAAAGAACATTTTTTTGAACAAAATTTTAAAAGTACCAATTCACCTTCCTCTTGGTCTGTCATTCAATAGTTCAATTGGTTTCACAACCATCCATTGAACTTTTGGTATCAGAGCGATTCTCTTGAATGATGGTTTTAAAACCTTAAGTTTGATTCAATGGCATGCATTAGAAATTGAAACCCTATTAAAGGGCATTCAATTACCCATCCACCTCTTTTTAAAAATATCTCGTTTAACTTTTAAAAATTTGTATGTCTACATTCTTGCATATTAGTTGAAATTGACAAAGTTTGTTAAAATTTTCTATGGCAAAAGGAGCAAGGAAGAGAAGGGATGCATTATATTTCATTGAAGACTTTATGTTCTTTTATGAATATAAGAGGTTTTGGCATTCAAGGAAATGCAGAATGATAGGGTCCTTTAAGGTCTCATATTGTGTGAAATTTCTTACAAAAGAGCTCTCTTCTTAATAAAGTCTTAAAGCCAAGATATGGAGTAGGAGTTTGGGATGAAGAACTAAAGAGAAATGCTTCTCCTTCTTGGTGGATCATCAAGGATGGAGCTCGTCACTTGAAGTTGATTGTTAGATGGAATGTATCTTCTAGTACTCATATTGATATCATGAAGGACATCTAGTTGCTGGATAGATGTCTTGAGAAGTGGTCTGCCACTTGCAATTTGACTGATTTACAAGACAAAAAGGTGTTTATTCTTCTTAATGATGAGAAAAATTGGGATATGACTATTTTAAGAACTTACTTTTTTGAAGAAATTATAAGACTTATAGTGAATACTCCTATATCTATTGAGAAAGAAGAAGATGAGTTGGAGTTGATCATTTCAAATTTTGGCAAGTCGATTACTGCTTTGGCGTATGAAGCTAATTCCCCTATCAAGTAAAACAACTTGATTGATTTGAAGTGGATGAAAAAATTGAAAATCTCTAATAGAGAATATCTATTTTGGTGGAGATTACTTAATAATGCATTGCCTGCTCTGCGAGAGGATGCAATGCAATTGAAAATTCAGAACATATTTCCATTCAATGCACTAAATTATCTGATGTTTTAGACTAGCTGAGACAATGGGGGATTAATTTACCTAAGTTCCATAGCTTATCCCATTGTCATGAAGACTTGAAGGAAGGAGTTGGATTGAAGCCAGGCCTTGCTAGAATCTATATTGCGTCTATCTATCAAAATTGGAAATCCAGAAATTTAGTTAAACACGATAAATCATCTCATGTTGCTTCGATTATTGCTGCAGAAATTCTTTCATCCTAATCATTTTTACACTTGTTTCCAATTGAAAAGAGATGGGATATCAATCAGCAAGAGCTGTCGAATACTTGGTGTCCCTCACCTAAAGATTGGATCAAGCTTAACATGGATGCTGCTTTAACAAAGTCCAATATGGAGAGCATAGCATGCGTGTTAAGAGAATGCAAAGGCAGATTTCTTTTTACTTATGGAAAGTAAGTTGTTCATTGGGACGTTGCATACTTGGAATTGGCAGCTATACTTAATTTCAAAAGTTTTTTAAAGGATTGGATGTCGGTTAACATTGGGATTATTATTGAAGGAGATAATGTGAATATTATAAATTTTCTTCATAATTCCAAGAAGATGTATCCTGATACGAATAAGAGGAAGAAATGATTGGATCTTTCTTTTCTTGAAATGTTTAAGAATGTTATTTTTCATTTTGTACCTAGAAAATGTAATAATGTGGTTGATTTCTATTCACATCATGCCATATTGGGGGATTACTATTGGGACCTTTTTTTGGGTAGTGAACTTTCATCAACATTTGTTCAATTGATTAGGAAGGATTGTGATAGGCTTCTTATTCCCTAGTTGATTGTATCTTCTTCTCTTTTATTGATTAATTTGCTAAGCTTCAAAAAAAATCAATTGACTTTCGAATGTGTTACATGATACAAGTTGGCTATTTAGTTGCTTCTCATATTATTAATGGCCTGACAATATAAATCATTTTTTTAATGTACGGAAGATAAGGATTTTACACAACTATTTCAAACTCTAAAAAGTAAATAATATATTATGTTTCCTACCTGATTCTTTCAATGATAAAATCACTAATATTTTTTATTCAAAAGATTTAAATGTTTATTTTATTGAAAACTTATTGGGATCTCTCTTTGCTTAGGAGCAAAATGGGTGCCAAAGACTTCTAGATGGAGGTGACATTAAAAAGGATAGAACAGTGGCGCTGAAGACCAAGGACACAAATAACACTTATTTAGGAGCTGATTGGAGTGAGGACATAGCATTGACGACTCACTAATTTAAGAGATTTTTTAAGTATAAACAAAAGAACGACATCAAAAAAGGAATAAAAGTAAATCAAGTAAATTTAATAAGGTTTCAAATGATAATATTTGTTTAGAGTGTAGGAAGCCTAAAAAATTAAGATCTGATTGCCCCAAAAAGAGCCACCCTATGATAAAAAATGGTGAGGATAAGCCTTATGCCAAAAGGGGGAAACATAAGATATAAAAAGCTTTCTAGGCAGACTCAAATTCAAATTCTTTAGAATAAGAACAAGATGAAGACATAGCCAATTTGTTTTTAATGGCAGATGATTCAATTGGGAATTATGATTAAGATGAGGTATGCGAGTTATCTTATGCTGATTTATTTTCTATTTCTTTGCAAAAGCATAATTCATATAGAAAGCTGAGAAAGTAAAACTCACAATTGAAAAAAAAAATATAATTTAAAATAAGAGAATAATATTTTGATTGATGAGCATTCAAATTTCAAAGCTGAGCATATCACATTAGAAAAGGAGCATACATCTTTATTAGATGAATTTGATGCACTAAATAAGAAGCATATTGAATTAACAAAATTACATGAATCCTTGAAAAGTGAGCATATTGAATTATAGAAAGCATTTAAGGAGTAAGAGAAACTTATACTAAAATTAGATAGTAGTGAGCATGTATTAAAGTTTGAAGTTGCAAATTACATAAATACAAATAAATATTTAATAAAAAAATAAATGCACTTCAAAATAATACACCCAGACTTATGCAAAGCATGCATGATATATCCTTAGGAAGATACATTTCCCCCATATAGATTAGTGAACCCATTTTGGTATGTTAGGATACATTGCACACACTTGCACTTTACACCTTAGAACACACCTAATTTGGAGGCCCAAAGTATTTTCATCATAGTATAGCTTGCATAACATTTATACATCATAGCATTAGGCTGGACCCAAACCAACTTCGGTTACCAAAACTGTCCTTTGATTGACTTTGTAGGAATGTTCTAACAAGTGGTCCAATGGGAACATGTGGTACATGGATAGTGGCTACTTAAGGTATATGATGGGAGATCTAAAGTAGTTTATCATACTGGAGGCCAAGAGTGGAGGAAATGTAACCTTGGGAGGCAATACCACTAAGAAAGTGGTAGGTTTAGGTACAATTGGTTAATTAAATGTCTTTATTATGATAAATGTATTTTTAGAAGAGGGCTAAAAATATAAACTATTTTGTATAAGTCAACTATGTTATGTTCTAACATTAAATTTCTTTCCTAAAATTGCCTTATTACTTTGAATGGTAAAAATATTTTGGAAGGTAAAAGAATTAGTAATGTGTACATGCATGATTTGAATTATATTAATACTTCTTATGATATTTGTTTCCTTAAAACTATTTTAGATGAGTCTTGGCTAAGGCATATGTGACTATGTCATGCTAGCATGAATACAATTAGAAATATATCTCAGTAGGATCTAGTTAAAGACATTCCCAAATTAGAGTTCACTAAGGATCATCTATGTTAGGAAAGTAGATTATTTTTTTATTCCATTCTATTAATTAGTTCATCACCATTAGACCACTAGAAATTATTTATATGGACTTATTTGGACCTATAATTATAGCTAGTTTAGGTGGTAAGAGTTTTATTTTGTTATTGTAGATGACTACTCTAGATTCACATATATTAGATTCATAACACATACGATTGAGTCATTTAATGAGTTTAAAATCTTCTTGACTTGGATTCAAAGGAAACTAGCTAGGTTGTTTAATCTCTACAATTCAAAGTGATCATGGTGGAGAGTTTAAGAATAAAAGATTTGAATTATTTTGTAAAGAATATGGGATTGATTATAATTATTTTCCCCTCAGACCCTGTAATAGAATGACATATCTAAAAGGAAGAATGAGACCTTAGTAGAGACAACTTGCATGATGTTAATAGAATATAACCTACCTAGATATTTTTGGGCATAAATAGTGAATATTTCATGTTATGTGCTAAATTGGGTGAATATTGGATCTAAGTTGAATAAGATAGCTTATGAACTACATATTTTTGGTTGTACATATTTTATGCTTGTGAATGGTAAATCTCATTTAAGAAACTTTGACTCTAAGGCAGATGAAGGAGTATTCTTAGGTTATTCCTCAATAAGTAAATCCTATGGGTCTTCAATAAAAGAATCTTAGTTGTATAGGAGTTCACCAGATATTTGATGAGTCAAATAGATTTATTAAGCCTATGATAGATGATGATGAGGTTGAGATTACTCATGGAGTAGATACATAAGATACAGAGAAGAACCACAGGAGCCTTTACCTAGAGATTGGAAATATTTTTCTAATTTTCCATAAGATCTTATCTTGGGAGATCCATCTATAGAAGTTAGACCAGGCAAGGTCCTAGGAAAGAAGTCAGTCATACTATATTCATTTCCATAATAGAACTAAATAGTGTAGATCAAGCCTTGAATGATGGATTTTGGATCTCAGCCATGAATAAAGAATTGAATCAATTTATTAGGAATGATGTATAGGAATTGGTTAGAAAAACTAAGGATTGAAGTATAATTGGCGCCAAATGGGCATTTAAGAATAACTTGAATGACTCTAGGTTGGTGAATATAAATAAAGCCAGATTAGTGGCTAAGGGATATAATCAAATAAAGGATATTGATTTTTAGGATACTTTCTGCCTATAGCTAGGTTAAAAGCTATTAGAGTCCTATTAACATTTATATATTTCAGAGGCTTCAAATTATATCAAATGGATTTAAAGAGTGTATTCTTAAATGGAGTTATTAAAGAAGATGTCTATATAGAATAACCCCTCGGGTTTTTGAAAATTCCTCATTCCCAAATCATGTTTATGAACTTAAGAAAGTTTTATATGGCCTGAAATAAGCACCTAGGATATGGTATAAAGAACTTTGCAACTTTCTTTTACATAAATCATTTGTTAAGGGTAGTATTGACACCAAATTATTTCTAAAGAAAGTTAGAGAAGACATACTCATATTTTGAATTTATATTGTAACATACTTTTTGAATATACCAATGAAAATCTATGTAATAAATTTTTATTTACTATGAGTAAGGAATTTGAAATGAGCATGATGGGCAAGCTAACCTATTTTTTTGTATTTAGTGTAAAGCAAAGAGAAGATGACACCTTTCTTAGTCAAACAAAATACATCAAAGAGATATTGAGAAAATTTAATATGGAAAGCTCTAAGAAAATAAATACACCAATGATCTCAACTATCCAGCTAGATAAATATATCAATGGAAACTTAGTAGACTAGAAGAAATATAGAGGAATAATAGGATCACTTCTTTACTTGACTGCTAGTAGATTGGATATCATGTTTAGTATCTATTTCTAAGCTATATTTTAGGTTGTTCCTAAGGAATCTCATATGACAGTTGTAAAGAAAATTCTTAGATATTTGACAGGCACACAAAACTTAGGCATATGGTATCCTTGGCATAACACCACCTTTGACATTTTAGGATATTTATATTCAAAATTTTCACGGCATAGAGTACTTAAAAAAGTACATTTGAAGCTTTCTAATTCATAGGACAATCATTAATTTCATGGTCTAGTAGAAAATAAAATTATATAGCACTGTCCACCACTAAAGTAGAGTATATGGTTGTAGATAATTGTGTTGCTCAAGTCTTATGGATAAAACAACAAATCCTTAATTTTGAACTATTTACAGGCACAATCCCTCTCATTTGTCACAACACTAACGTGATTAGCTTTTTCAAAAATCCAATTCAACATTCGTGCACTAAAGAGATAGATATTAGACATCATTTTAATAGAGATCATGTATCAAAAGGGTGATATAAAATCACAACATGTGGATAAAAATAATCAATTGACATATATCTTTACCGAACCCTTGAACTATGAAAAATTTAGCACACTTAGCATTAGATTAGGTGTCATTAACATTCATGCTTAAGCAATTTGGGGTATAGGTATGATTAAAGTGTGTTTATGTATTTGCTTTATTTTTGTTACATGTTTATGATGTGGTTCTATTTTAGTTATACTTTTAGCATTTCCATGTATTGTACATGTGTTTTAGAAGTTCCATTTTAGTTTCTCCTTTTTGGTGATATCAAAAGAGGGAGTAGGAAGTCTATTGGGTGTATTACTTTTCCTTTGTGTAGTTGATTTTTATTTGCAGTCCTTATGTGCTATGTGTTTATTACATATTATTTCAAATTTCTAGTATATTGGTTGTATTACTTTTCCTTTTAGTGCAGTTGGACAACCAAGGGCAGCATTACTGAACCAATCCAATATGAGGTAGGTAAGCTACTTACTACTTACTTCATCATATAAGTCCACTGCTAGCTTCATAATCATTTAAGAAGAAGGAAAGAAATAATGGCCATACAACTACATCAGCTAAACACTCTGAGGCTTAAAATAATTATACTCAATCATTAAAAAGCTGACATAGATAGTAATCATCTCAACAAGAAAACTATGACCCTTATTCTAGGCTTATTTTATCCAAGTGGTAATTGACCACCCTCTCAAATCTATTCTCTCCAAGCCTAACCATTCAAGTTGACTACTTAAACGGTCGATCAAACTTAGTGAATTTAATATTACATACAAATTAAGAATATCCATAAAAGCTCAAGCACTCGCTATCATTTGCATCACCAAGATAGGTGCAAACTCAAAAGTAGCCTCACCTTGATGGATATTACATGTGGATGACACCTCAAGCAAATTGGTAGTTATTGTAGCCATCATTCGAAAGTCCAACCAAAATTGTCGTTATGTATGTAGTCATGCTTAAATTTCCAATTACTATCAATCAAGCCAAGTATGAATCCTTACTCATAATAATGCAATTCACCTCCAAATTAGGCATTGCTCGCCTTAAAGTTTACACAACTACCAGCTCACGTTAAGCCAAATCAATGGAGAATATGAAGTTAGATATGGAACACTCATAAAATACCTACTTAGGTTTAAGTCTAGAATCAATAAGTTTAACTATTTTAGGGTCAATCAAATCCCCTGGAGTTAGAACCAACTCATTGACCTTCTCTCTAAGCAGTAAAGTATCGATGAATATCAATCCATATGGATCTCCACACCTTCTAGCTTGATGCTTTATGAGCTAGATGGATCCTTACATTAACTACCTCAAGAATAAATCTGTTGGTCCCAAAATTAATAATCTAAGATGATTTAAAGACAAGGTAACCAAGTACCTACTAATAAGCGATCACCTATTCTAGAGATCCACCTCCTTGCTCAACCTCAAATATATATCCAAAAATTGGAAGGAAGCCCTACTAATTGAAATACATTCGGGCGAATATGCAAGACATTCATGTGGACACACTCTCACCATGACATCCTTAGGCTTGGATACTTCTAGCCTACTCTAAGAAAAGATATTAAATAATTCTCCATGTGATGCATATAATGTTATAATTTTGCTCCAAATCAGTTATATACTTCTTAAATTACATTTGATAACAAGTCTTAGTCCATTCACCATGTGGGGAATGAACTTGTCAAGCCCATTTCTACCATCAATAGGGCAAAAAAGATTCATCTTAGTCATGATAGACTAGTTCACCAAGTAGATAGAAGCTAAAATGCTTTTGCATCACTCTTGTTGTGATCCAAAATTTCATCTGGATAAATATCATCTACCGTCATTATTCCTTTCACCATTATTATAGATAATGGACCACAAGTTTGATAACCTCAAAGAGTTTTATGACATCCAAGGTATCTACCTCAAGTTTACATCAGTTAATAACCCTAAAATCAATTGATAGGTTGAAGCTACCAACAAGCTCATACTCAATCTCCTCAAGAAAAAAATCAAAGGAGCTAAAGGGAAGTGAGCCAAACAAATTTCATTAGTACTTTGGGCTCTCATAATGATGCCATCAATAGCTACATGTCACATGCCCTTCTCACTCATGCATGTTACAGAGGTTGCACTATCAATAGAGTGCAAATTTCCAACTTATAGAGTATTACTTACAATTAAAACTACATCCACTAAATGGGAGACACTCAACCATGAAGGATTATAAATAACCACTGACCTACTAGAAGAACTTCAAGTACAAGACACCCTTCGATAGGAAGAAAGCAAGTGTAGAACTACCAAATATAACAATCTACTTGTCATAGAGAAACCTTTTGACTAGGAATCCTGATCTTAAAGAAATTGAATGTTGGCGCTGGTCATGCTACACTTGAAAAATTAACCAACACTTGAGAAGGTCCCTATATCATCAAAAGAAAAGTCTGTCCAAGAGCATACCAACTACATACAATAAAACTAGCATACCTAGAACTTGGAGTACCAATGACTTCAAACTATTTTTCCCAACAAGCGATGTATCTCTCAGCATAAATGATATTGACATTACCTAGAAATACTAACTCAAAATTAAAAAAATTAAAAAAAAAAAAAAACATTTCATATCAAAGCATAGCATAATCAAAGGCTCCCACCAAAATAAAACCTTTAAAATACAAAGTGAACTTAAAATATCGAGTCCAAACCCTCATCCCTTTCAATGAGAACTCCTTTGGAAGTCATCTTTAATTAAAATCTCTCCTAATCTAGTCTCTTAATCTTTAGATATCCAACGGATCTCTCGAGCAGTACAATATTGTCCAATCATCCTTCGAGTCTAAGTTAAAACAAATATTGGACAACTCCCTGAGGAAAGTTAAGGACCCAAGGCACCTATGACCTGTATAAGTGCTAGATCCTCTAGTATTAAGGAAACTCTTCTTTCTAGTAAGATCCACAGTTTATCCTTTATCAAGCAACTAACGATAGAACACATCTTCAATCATTATAAAAGAATACTACCAATCAAGTTTTCCCCTTATGCTGAACTCACCAACTTTAAATATCTTGACTATTGCAATAATCAAGTTCACCACTTATTCAAAACTCAACAAATTTTGGTCTCTTGACCATTCAAACAATTTTTTTTTTATTAGACCTCTTGATTTTGTGACTATCAAACTTGTCTCTTACTCAAGACTCATTAAACCTTGGCCCTCTCGATCTTGTGATAACCAGTTGATCGCTAGAGTGGCGTAAAATTGTCCAATCCCCTTTTGAGTCCGAGTTGAAATAAAGATTGGACTACATGAGGTGAGCTAAGGCCCTCATCCACTAAAACTTACATGAGCACAAGAGCCCTTATGTAAAGAAAAGTCATCTTTCTAGCAAGAACCTCTTTTTATCCTCTACTAAGTGGCTAAGGGAAATCATATTCTTAATCTTGAAAGTGATCCTATAAAAATTTGCCTACTCTTAATGATAAGAAAATCATAAATATGTTATAGGGGATTAGGTGTGGGAATAATCATATTGCTTAAATATCTTAATGTACTTATATTATTTATTGGACCAAGAACTTGCCTTTGATAGGGCTTGTAAAGAATCAACTTATTTATCAATATGCCCACATAAATAAGGTGGTGATACTATTATCCCAAGGGTCTTACAACATAGTCGCTCTTGAATCATAAGGATAAGTATGATCCCCAAAATAGTACAGTATTGTCTGATCCCCCTTCTAGGTCTAAGCTAAAAGAAAAGATTGGGCAACTCCTTGAGGTGAGCTGAGGACCCCAGGAAATCAATACCTACACAAGCGATAGATCCCTCAACATGATGGAAAGTCATCTTTCTAGTGAGATCCATCCCTTAAATTCTTGTCAAGCCTACAAAGCAATAATGTTTTACAAAACTTGCTCTTGCTCACACAATAGATATGTAAATCACAAAGAGGCCAATAGGCACCAAAAAATGTGAAAACTTCATAGATGACATCGTCACAAAAAATGGAAGGTATCAAAAGTTATCATTATTTCATACTTTAAAGGTATTACATCAAACCTACAATACATGTCTCACATTACAGATATTTACATTACACATTTCATATTACATACATCTACATTACATGTCTTATATTACAAATATCTACGTATACACATATAAAATATCCAATCAATTTTCTAATGTAATTCATGGTGGCAAAGAAAACAATTATAATAAATAGAGTCAAAATGGTAAAAAAAAAAATTCAAGCCTAATTCACTTTATCTTGTTCTAACTCTTCCAAAGCAAGCAGCCCTAATGAGTAAAGTGAACAGTGTGATATCTACCATCATTTCACCTCACTCATATAGGACCCCCTCATTATTGGCCTTTACATTGAAAATCAAGAATTTGGAAGCTCTCCTCAAGAGCACCCAAACACTCTCAGATGAATCTGGCAAGATAACTCTTGTTCTACTCGCCCAAGGAAAAAACTCTTCCATTTTTTACCTTTGATGGATAGTTTCGATTAGGCTGAACATCTACCTAAATTACCAATTCTAGTCATTGGGATAATACATACATAACACAAATTAGAAAAAAAAAAAGTAAGTAATGTGATGCCTTATTACACCTATAGTTACTCCAGCTTTTTTATTTAATTTCCTAAAATAGGATAGGATGCCATGTTTTCCCCTATGTAAATAATTCATTTACACCTAAATACTAACATTAGGAAGGAAGACACATTTCCTATCTCATCTTCTTTACCTTTAATGTCTTAGGAAAAAATTCCATCGAGCCCATGTTAGGTCGCCATCCAACCATACATCAAAAAATATGCACACCCTTAAAAGCCAAAGAGCATTCTCTACACTGGGAGCATCAACATGATCATTCAGATGTCCTAATATCAATACCTCTATTTCTAGGTGGAGATACATGAAAAACCCTGAACAATTACCATAAACGGTAATAATAACTCCTCAAATCTAGAAAATCTTGAAAAGATGTACTGGTATAAATACGCCAAATGATGCCTGAGGTAAATCACCACTCCTTCAAAAAATGATTCATTATTTTGCAACGAATAGGATAGGCAAAACTCTACAAAATACCTCAATCATATCAACCATAATGGTTCAACAAACAATGCCTCAGTTAGTATTAGTTGACTAGTCCTTTGTAATGATCCTAGCATTGAGTAGTGTACGAGTTCCCAACAAGTGCTAAATTTTATGTGCTTTGACACCATAGGTGACTACATCTCCAAAAACAATCATCCATAGCAAGCACCTTAGTCAGCATTGGCTGACTTCACCCATTGTGGTTAGCACCTCATTTAGTAGCTCGTTAGTCTCTAATAGGTGGTAACTCTTACATGCTCCAACACTATAGGCTATTATAGGACCCAAAACCCATCATCTATAGCAAACAGCTCATCCATTATTGGTCGACTCCCCATTTATGAAAAGCTTTGCATTGTGTAGTGCTCGAGTCCCCAATAGGTGAAAGTATTACGTGCCCTGGCACTAAAGGCGACTACAGACATTCTACCACTATAGGAAATTCCTCCACTTTTGTGGCATGCTTCATATAAATTGTGCATGGATCCCCCTATAGTGCGTTAGGCTTAGTACTGTAAATGATGGCTCCTAAATAACTTTAATGGGTACCTCCCTCTCCTTTCAAATGATAAGCTTTGTAATGGAGGGAGAGTAGAGGCTCTAAGTTTGCAGGACCTCATTGTTATTTTCTTAGAAAGGTCATAACTAAGTGCAAGGCACAACTCCCTTGCTAGCAACTTTACAAGACCAATAATGATCTTATTTGCAAAAGGGATAACCAAGGCCTCTAAAGGCTCAAGGTTACACTATCAATTATGTATTAATACGAACTAACATCATCACCCAAGTACATGAAAATAAATAAATAAAATGAAAAGAAAGAAAAAAATTAGCACATGCACATAGCAAAAAAAAAAAAAGAATTCTCCTTTCATTCATGATATTTTTTTTACTACAAAAGGCTGAGATGACCTACTTGTTGGTCTCACTATTGCTCTTAGGAAACTCTCAAAAGAAGTAGGAAGGATCGTTAAAACTTGAATTAAGCTTTTCCTTTCACATGAGCTTCTTAATATAATTATTTATACCATTACAATAATTAGCATCTAACATATCCTTAATTTTTTTTCCACTAACACCTTGAGGCACCTCATTCAGTCTTATAATTAAATTCGCAACAATCAACTCAACCAACTCCTTGGCCTCAACAACTATAACATAGTCTGCAGCAGCCTCCTCTACTTGATCTTGGCCTCTACAGCTGATGCAGCTTTATTCATTGCCATTTCTAACTCAAATAAATTCCTTTTTTGCATCTCATCCATCTTGCATTCTATTGAATTCACTTTGGCTATAATCTCACATTAGAACTTCGTCCTCTTAGAAGAGACCAACTCAGTATGTTTCTTTGCCTCATCAACGTGCTCTTTCTTCTGCTCACATCTCAAAAATAGGTGGCCCAAATAAAGCACCTTTTCCATGCATCCTCCAGTGAGTTCATCCACGAATATGCCAAGCTATATGGATCCATCTCTGAGATGCATTACTCCAATGAAGGATTAAGAATTAAGCTACCATTATTAAAGAGCCAGCCTGACTCGGGCTGAACACCCTGGTCCTCATCTATGAATTTTCTACCTAGCCAAATGATGAATAACAAATATAATCTTCAGGGTCCCATCCCCCTCAACCATCTCTTTCTCGAGAGCCGTATAATTTTTCTCACCTCCTACATAAGAAGTAAACAATCAGCACCTGCACCCATAAAGGTTTACTTATCCTTCGTAGGCGACGCGAGATCACTCCCACTCTCAAGCACTAACAGTCTCCTCAACATCAGCATTTTATAGCTTGTACCGACATAAAGTTTCATTCACCTCTTTAAAAGGACTTCTTTATAAGTCCCCTCAATAGCGAGAGACAGTGTCTCCACTAGTTTCATAGCCACCTCTATAGAACTAACCAACTGCGTTATGTTCAAAAAAAATTAACAATAAGCCACACCCTCTTCAAAATAAATAAAAAATAAAAAAACTCCAAGATGCACCCAATGTATCAAGATGAAAATTTTGTTTACCATATTCTTGAAGACCTTCATATAAGCCACATGGTGAAGAACCATTAGTTATTCATTCTTTGCCACTGCTAACACCACTTATTACTTAGTGGTAAACCTTAGAGTGACCAACTAATTATTCAAATAAAGAAGCATGAGCATTTGGCACCCTCCACATAGAGTTGCATCCAACAATGATAAACTTTACTTTTAATCTTGCACTTTATTTTCCAAGCCAGTCATCCTGCCCGTCATATGCAAGAACTAGATGAATTAATCTTAGAAAGACTTTGTCACGAAACCATGCATGAATACATTCAAAAACCTTATATGTTGTACATATATTGTAAAGAATAATAGTTGATCTAATCAATAAATATTGGAATAATTAAAATAGTAGGACGAGCTTATGATTTTAACACAAACCTATTATTGAAATTAATATCCATATTTAAAGTTATATGAATGAAAATTTCATAGATAACATTTATAAAAGTAATAAAGGACATATTATTCATAAAACATTAACATTGTGCATATTTATGTTCATTTTTTAACTTTATTTGAAGGGTAATATATAAATTACATAAACTTGGTCATCTATCAGAAACATTAACTTGAATAGAACATGAATACTCACTAGTACTTGCTTGTTAATATCAAACCATTAATTTTAACTACAAGTTAACTTGAATATTAATATCAACATATATTACTTCATAAACTTTCAATAAAACTTATACATAATGATATGCATGTCATGATGCCTACTTGTAACTCTACTTCTACTTATGCCTTTCATGGTCAGTCTACTTGCAAAAAGCAAATGGGGTTGATGCATGCCCGATTCTTCATATAACCCCACTTTCACTTATAGCTCTCTGGACTATCCCACACCAACACAAGGTAGGAGAAAAAGAAATAGAAACAGAATAAAGAGGGCCCTTGTAACATTGCTTATAGTGTACTTTAACATCTCTCATATCAAGAACTTCTACCAAGACATGATATACACATGCAGAACTGTAGATTCATCATATAATTACAACTCTTAACATGAACATTAATATTCATGAATTGCCATATGAATGATATATTATGGGTAACACATGCTACATATATATACATACTCAACTTTTTCTATTTTGAAAACCATTCATAAGGGATATTTAAAAATTTATTTCAAAACATTTAGTAAAATACAACCAAAGCTAGAAATATCACATATATCAAAAAATACTCAATACTTTGTTTTGATAAAACTAACAAGTAGAAATTTATTTTCTTACTATCAAAATGCTAAGAATGGAATATTCTATAATATACCAAAAATTACATAGTAAAAAGTTTCCTTAACTCAATAAAATCATAATTTATTTTGTATTTTTCTGTACAAACATCAAAATTGAAATAAAAAATAGGATATTAGGAGCCTACCTTGAGTTATATGTTTTCCTTTGTTGGCCTAATGGATGAATCCCTCCAAAACATCTCTTCTTTCCATCTCCTCCTTTTTCTCCTTGTGTTTCTCTTCTCATTCTTTAGAAGCTAAAGGTGAGATGAGGGAAATTAAAATGGTTCTATATATTTTATATATAAAAACTTCATTTCCTTACATAGGGTGTGGTTCTCCACTTACCAACACTTTCTTGAATAATTGAGATACTCCTAAATAGAAAGTTAGTGTTGCAAAGCCCTCCCAAACGCCATTATGCTCCTTAAATTAACATTCCAATATCAAGAGGGTAGCATCATTGTGTAGCTGCACTACCATGCACAATGTCCCTGTGCTCCCTCACCAAAATTTTCCTAAATTGAGTTTTTATCCATTTCTAAATTAACCTCAAATTCCTTAAACTTAATTCAACATTTAATAAACTTCAAATTTCACAAACACTAAACATACATAAGGATACAATTAAATTTCTTACTATGTTTAGATAGGGTTGACCTGCTTCTACAACAGTAGTTATTACATCTCACTTATGTAGAACTTGTTCAACTTGAAGAACCCATAACTAATAGATCTTGGTCGTGAAGACTCTGTCTAGAATGGTTTCCCTTAGCCAAAAGTACCAAACACTGAGACTTGACTCAAGTCACCAAATCAACCTGAGAAGATCATCTACAAGGTAAGTACAAGGATTCATACAAGATCCTCTAAACCTGGTGAATTTGTCTCCTCAACAAGTCTTCATTATAGAGCAGCAAGTCCCCATTATAGAGCAACTTATCATTACTCTAATTGGAAAGCCACTAATATTATTTATCAATCTAGCCATATGAAAGTTTCACCACTAGGAAGGCACAATATGTTAGCCCATGTTTGGTCAGCTAAGTGTTTTGAATTGCCACAACTTAAGTGGACTCATCCCACAATCAGAACATCCCGAGAATAATACCCAAAAACTTGCCAATGCACCTGTAAAACTTGTCCCGTCATCTTCCAACTTGACCCATCCTGAGGACTCACCTTCTTCTACTCGCCCACAAACATTTGGCAAAATTGAACTCGCTTAGAAACTGAGAGTCTAACCAAAGAAAAAGAATCATGCTGAGCATCCATCAAATCATGACATGTGTCTTAAGTAATCTATTTTAGGACTTATTTATTAATGTATTTTTTATCTTTTTAGATATAATATTCTATATAAACCTCAAATCCTTCTAAATAAAACATGAAGAGAAATATTTTAGATTTTTTTAAAATATTTTTAAACCCTATTGAGTTAGTGGAGCATTTTCATCTGGGATTCTTTTTACAGTCTTTCCAAATTCCTAACTATTGTTTTTTCTTTACATACTCACTAAAACTCCCAACTTTTATCTCTTGAGTTTGATGGCAAGTAAATTTTATATTATATGCAAATAACAATAAATTCAATAATGTAAACTTTGTAATTCAAAAAGGCCTTTCTGCCCAATTCATTGTTCATGCATTGTTGCATGTATTTATATAAAATTTAGCCGAATTAAATTTAAGTTTTGTTTTTTATTCAGTTTATTAGTAATTTTTCAAACCAAAAATCAATAAAAAATAGAAAATACTTTTCTATTTAACCTACCAATCAAATAAGGAGGTGAAAACTAAATTCCATGCAAATATTTTGTTAAATAGTTTTCAAAGTCCTCTCTTGGCTTTAAATTAAACATATGCAAAATGAATGAAAACAAAGCTAGCATTTCTAAAAGATGTTTTCTACCTAAAAATAATCAACTAAGCCTTGGTTTATAGATTCAATAATTTGTAAGCATATGCTAAAAGATTCATACCTCAAGAAAAGGAAATATTTTATTTGCAATGATTGCAATTAGAAACCTCTCACAATGGCCTCCAAACAATACTACATTGAAGCATGCAAACAAAGAATAATATTTGGATTCGGTAACGATTTCATTTAGAAAATTATGAAAATCTTCACAAGTTATGTGCTACCACAAAAGTAAAAAATATAGAATTATGACCATATATCTGAACTTAAAAAATTAGAAGCTTTAGAAAGGGAAATCTTTTATACTTGGTACCAAAATGTCGAAATAGAGTGAAAGTTTTGTGATTATTTCATCCATGACATCATATGTCTTAATCAACAACATTAAATCACATCATCAGCATCCATATATGCACACGCATTTTGAGCAAAGCTCCATAAGAATACAACCCAGATTTATAAGATTTACTAAATCCTACTTGAATAAGATCCTACTTGTAGCTAAATAGCCTGTCATTCTTATAGAAAGACAACATAAAAAGCATACTAAAAATGGTCAAATTTAGCACAAAGCACTATTATAGACTACAAAATTTTAGATTCTAACAAAAAGGAATTATTGCAGCCAAAGTAATTCTTGTTATAATGATATTATGGAGATTTGCACACAATCTTTTAGTTTAATAGAACTAAAATATTGAGGATAATATAAATTTGTTTCCTTGTTCTCAAGCTATTATTGACATCCTAGAGCCCGGAGCGCCACAGGAAACCTCTTCCAAAGTCTGACTAAACGAAATAGGATGACTATAAAACAACATATTTTAAGATAAACTTTTTCTCAAGTTAATTTGAAACTTTCCATTCTTACCCAAAAAAAGTTCCTTGGAATTATAGCCAAGGAAACCTTGAGTAACATAATACCCTAAATATATAAATTATAATATCAATGCCTTAAAAAATTTAAAAAATTGGAGTAAAAATGAGAGGTGATGGTCAGCATGGAAGCTCCATCAGTTGAAGAGCATGCACTTGAGTTGTTAAGGCTTAAAAGAATACTCCTATCATCCATATATGTTGCATTTGGAGGCTTAGTTTGTCAAAATGGTCATACTTGCTAAATAAGCAGGACTTTAATCTACAAGCAAAATTCATAAGTTAATTGGAAGATCTATTTATAGCATTTCAAACATACTATTAAGTAAACTATATTCAAGCTTATCATTCTGAGTTTCATATCATCAGCATCCCATGAAAAAAGTTAACCAGCTCATTATAAATCATGCAAAATCTCAGGAATAAAGGCCCTTAGGATAGCTATATAAAAAAATAAAAAAGTGCTAATTTTCTAAAAGTAAAAGAGGATTACTCATACCTGGCTTGTAATTAATGTCCACTAAACTTTCACCATATGAGCCTCAAACTGACAAACTAAGGTATTCTCTAGATTTGGATCTCCTAGTCTAAAGCATTTGGCCCCTATTAGGAGCCTAGAATGACCTAATTACTCTTGATCCCAACATTCTAGAATCTAATCGATGGTGCCTGAAAAGAAGCATTGCTTAATTAGTACACTTATATTAAAAAAGTTGTTTACCAAACTTGAGAGATGTTGGAAAAAAATTTATATTAAAGTCATCCACATAGAGTAGTGCACAACATATAAATAATGCACTAAATTAAATAGATGTGAAATTAATAACTAACCTTCTTCCATCTTGCTATAAATCTTATATACAAAAATAGAGCAACAATTTAGTCAAAAGAAGGATAGATGGTTGGGAAAAGCACATCATCACAAAAATAGCAAAACAAAATCCTAAACTAAAAAAGGAAAAAAGAAAAAAATTTCAAGAAATGGAAGGCTTATCTATATGCAAAGAAACATGATCAATCTAAAATAGTTCCACCAGAATATTTCAATATCAAAAGATTTTTTTTTTTTAAATTGTTTAAATATTCAAAGTTCAAAGAAGAATACAAGGAATACAAATGACCAGTAGTAGCAGAAAAATGGAAGAATTTCTTTTTTATGTATTAAAATGATTTGAAATAATTTTGGTTATTAGCATCTTTATTTGAATGAGGAGATTACAGAAACCAATTCCAAGAAAACAATGAGCAAACTTTTTTAATCATGATATTCAATACTTCAGTTACAAACATTTTCAAAAAGTAAGTAAAAACAACATGATTAAAAAATTAGAGTAAAAACAATATGATTACAAAATTAGAGCTTAATATTTTAATAAATGTAAAAAATAAATAAAATGTAAGCTATGAGCTGGGAGGCAACAAGTCTGAAGCACTATTTTGTGAGGATTGATGATTTAATTATTTTAGTAAATTAAAAAAGAAGAAGATTAGGACTTAGAAGTTAGACCAAAATACCATCCTCCAATGAAAAGCCAATAAATGTATCTCATTCATAATATCTAGTTTAAGTTTATTAATTAGTTGACACTAATTGGCACCACAAATTTTTTTAGATGTACTAACATATTCATTGACCTAAAAATGCCTTTGGGGGGGGATGTTGTGAAACTTTTTGTACTTATTTTTTTTTAGTTAAATTATTTCCAATTCAAATCTTAACATAAAGAATATATATATATAAACAATGCACAACAACAGTTGTCAATGATGTAAGAGATTGAAACTACATGTATGAACTTCTTTCTAGATGATTAGATACTTTCATGGTAATGAAGAATATCATCACTTAATATAGAATTAAACATAATCTTAATAAAAGTTATGTTATTATAAACTTGAATTTTAGTGAGTGAAAGGATGAGCGCTACCAGTTCTTAAATGTGATATAAAATCTTAAAGCTAAAAAATACTCACTTATTTAATATAAATTATATGTGAAATAATCAATTTATTAGAGTATATTGATAATCTTACTGTAGAGTTATGTATGAAGAAAAACAAGCTACTTTTATAGTATAAGTATAGATTAAACTATAATTATTGATAATGCTATTATTAGTTTAATATTATTATGAAAACATACAAATATTAAAAATGCTACTAAACATTTAACAATTAATATTAATCTGACTTTGAAGTAAGATAAATTAATATAATTATAAACTGACCAATTATAACTTTGGTTTACATTAGTTTAATATTAGTATAGTTAATAATTGATTTTAAAGAGTTAATAACTGAGGAGTAATAGCTATAGTTAATATAATGTGTAAGAGATTATATTTGGTTAGTTTAATATTTCTTATTTCACTATTGTATCTATTAAAAGCATTGGCATCTTTTTTATTGAGTTTAAATATATAATATACATTAGTAAAAATTGTTCTCATATACTATAAAAAAGCAATTTAATATTAATATGTAAAAATACATAGTGAAACATTATCTAAACATTATTGTTATCTACTAAAAATATTATTATATCAAAAATACATTATATTGTGATATCATATTCTCATAGCCTTGTATTTTAAAATAGTATGTTATCTAAAACAGTAGATGACATTTGAACTTATTCAATATTGGATTAATTAAACTATTTAATTCAAGGTTTTAATAGAAGGCTTAATAATCATGATTGAGCTTATAATAATTGTTCATTTTCCTCCAGCTATAGTAATTTTTTTTTTTCGAATGACCCTCTCTATATTTTGAGAATGATATGTTGAGAAAGAAGAGAGTGAAGTTGATTTAATCATAATGTGTTGATCTAAAGGTTGTAACAAGCCTAATTGAATTAAAATAATATTTCTATTTTAATATTATTCACATAAGTAAATATTAATGAATACCTAATGTAAAACTAAATTAATTTTTTTCTAAATAAATGGAATAAATTGATAAGCCTAGTTCAAATGCATGCCAGTGTATTTCTAACATTGAAATAGCAGTCAAATAAATGCATTTATCAAATTTATTTTGAATTTATATTATAAATATCATTCTAAACAATTAAAAGCTCTAATATAACTTAGATTCAAACAACTAAATCATCAACAAGCTAAGTTGAAATAAGTTATGCAAGAATTAAAGTTTATCCCAGCATGGAATTATGGAAACAAATTAATCATGACATGATACAATAAAAATAAGTTTTGAACCTTTCTTAAAAGAAGTTTTTAACATAAGGAATTTAGTCTTATAACTCTACGGTTGCCTTTTCTAGGTTTTCAATTAAATTTTGATAAATTCAGCTATATTTGATTTTTGAATTGGGATTTTCATCTTACAGGCTTAGAAGGCCAAGTGTTGAGCAGTTATTTTGTTATCTAATTATCAAAAGGAATACAATTAATGAAATTTTTGCTATGCAGGCAGTACTTTAAAATAATTTTAAATATTGTAAATAAATTTCACAATGAGCTCAAGTGTTGAACTACAATAATCTATGTAGAAATTTCACTTCCATTTCTACCTTGCTTGCATTGGGCATGAGTTATTGCAGAGCTTTCATCCTTTATGCGATTCGCTCTCCACGAAGCTATGCATGTGATAATGAAAATATAAATAATTAATTAAACAAAATTAATGAGCATATAAAGCTATCTTATATGCTCTTTTGTGAAGATGATTGAAAATTTTATTATCTATAACATGTAAAATATTTACTATTTAGCTTGCGTAAATTTAACTATTAAATTTTCCATATGATAAAATAGTTTAAAATTTAATTTCTTAAGATAACTAAAATTTTAAAAAATAATAAAAAAATGAAATATTTTTAATTGATAAAATATTTAAAAATTTACCTTTTTTCACTTATTATTGACAATATAAGTGAAAAAGATAATAATAAGAAGAAGATAGCAGGATAAATTTGTTTTAAAAAAAATCATTATATTAAAATTAATGAGCATATAAAGCCGTCTTATATGCTCTTTTGTGAAGATGATTGAAAATTTTATTATCTATAACATGTAAAATATTTACTATTTAGCTTGCGTAAATTTAACTATTAAATTTTCCATATGATAAAATAGTTTAAAATTTAATTTCTTAAGATAACTAAAATTTTAAAAAATAATAAAAAAATGAAATATTTTTAATTGATAAAATATTTAAAATTTTACCTTTTTTCACTTATTATTGACAATATAAGTGAAAAAGATAGCAATATAAATTTAGATAAATTTGTTTTAAAAAAATCATTACATTTTACTCTTTTTGAATCATTACAAAAAAAAATAATTTTGATCTGAGAAGAATAAGATTCATAGTTAATGAATCACAAAGAGGTTATATCTCCAAACATTTTTGATCTAAGAAGAATAAGATTGAGACCTAAAAAAAATTAAGAAGAAGAAGAAGATTCATACCTCTCTCTCAACCGAAATAGAGTTTGGAAGCAGGCGGGTTCTCACACGTCCATTCGACGAAGAAAGAAGCCATAGTGTTACACTAGCAGATGGACGGGTTATGCAAGCATGGGGAACCGGGGAAGTGCATACAAAGAGTTGGAAGGTATATATTTGAAAGTGGTAATACAAAGGGTTGAAAGTAGGAATACGAAGGGTTGAGCTTGGATCGTTTGGATTTACGTTAAAATAGTTTTCGATAAAATAATCGCTGAGGGAAGAATCACAAGCGGGTATTTAATATTAGTATAGAATTAGGTAAACAAAATATTAATTAAACAAAACATTAACTCATATCTATGTCAAGGTTTAAAATTACGTAATTAAGCCTCGAGGCAGTTTTCGTCTGTGAGGCAAGGCGTAACCCTCGAGACGGTCTGAGGCGTAAGCCTCCCGGACACAGAATTGCGTAAATGAGAAATTAATGGTTTTAGCTGGTAAATAATAGCAATATTCTATCTTACAATAAAAACATCTAAATGATATATGAAAATAGTGGAAAGTAAGAAAATATATGCAATAAAATCATGTCCCAAAATACAAAATCACAAAATATTAGTTTAACAAAACTCCCAAAGTACAAAGAACATATAAAATGCAATTATATCCCATCACTAAACGGGTCTTCAAGGGAATCTTCTTCTCCAATTGTATTTATGAATCTCATATCATCATCATCTTTAATATGACTCACTTTTCTCTTCCCTGTTCAATAAGAGAAAAGATCATTATCATGTTAATTACTCACTTGATATAAATATAATGCAATAGCATATAAGAAGTTGTGGAATACCTTTACTTGATTGTTGTGCTGCAGAGCTAGTGAATGTGTGTGGTGTGGTACTAGTGGATGTGCCCACTTGATCTGCTTCGCCCCTCAAGACATCCATACTTAGATTCTCTAGCTGTAAGTCTAATAATGGCAAATATGTCTCATCATCTATGAACCACTCATTATCAGATGACACATCATCACTCACCAATGGGTCATCATCATCCTTCAACCTCTTATTTCTCAACCTCCTATATCTTAACCTCTTGTTGTGCAAAATATATACGAGGGAGTTCATTCTGAGTGTTGATAGTTGATTTCTTCTCTTTGTTTGCACTTGACTATATGTACTCCAGTTTCGCTCACACCAAGAAGAAGAAGAAGAAGTGAGGCCCAACACTCCTATAGCAAAACTCTGTAACTCTGGGGTGGAATCACCAAATTGGATCCACCATTCAACTATTTTCAAGAAGAAAAAAGATAATCAGAACTGAATAAAGTGTCTTGCATTTACCAAAATAACTATACCTATAGACGTTTGGTAATGGTTGATTTTGCTGTATTTAGACCCAAAAAATTCCCTTTATTCCGAAATAGAATAAGTTGTAAATCTACAAGCTCCCTATCTGTCTGCTCTGATATTAGTCGTTCCATACAATGATACAGACCAAGCTTCACATTCGGGTTTGAAGATTTATTCTCTGAATATTGAAATTGGGGATTGAGATAATATGCCGCTGCATGTAGATGACAGTGTAACTGTACTTAAAAAAAAATACCTAAAATCGATTGTGGAGTACTCCTAGAAGGCGGCCGGACACTTCAACTTTGCCGGAGAGAGGCGGCGTCGGCGGGAGAGGTGGAGGGAAGGGAAGCCGACGGGTGCGGGAAGCTCTTTGTTTCGCTAACTCAGCCTACGGGAATGAAAGTTTCAGGATAACTGGGTGCCGTGTGGGATCAAGGAAGAAAAAGTCTTCATTTTTAGTGGGTGGGGCCGTTTCTATGAGGCGTACGCCTCTGCCAGGATTACGCAATTGCACCTCTAAGGCGCGCCTCAGTCCAAGTGAGGCGTACGCCTCAGCTAGGAGAGGAATTGCGTATGCCTCTTATTGCACAATTTTAAATAGAGATCTACGTTAAATAAAATAGATGAAGCGTTCAAATAGATTAAAATGAATTTAGTATGAGATGTAAGACATCTCTAATAAAAAATCTCATTTTTCACTCGAAAATGCCTTGACATTGCAAAATGCTGTGATTCATCTCCAATTGAACTTCATTTTTTACCCTTTTGCAGGTAATGGTCACCTCTTCTTTCCCGCCGCAAGTTTGGTAGAGGTAAAAATGGCGAAGATGAACAGTGCAATGACAATATTGGCGCCCTACTGTTCACTCGCAGTCAAATAGCGAAAATTTTGCCGTTCGGTTGGAGCTGACCAAGAACATCATTCGAGCGTTTAGAGTTCGGTTGGAAATGCCCTAAGGGGCATTAAATAGTAGAAGCATTATTTTTTTAATTTATAAATTATATATAATATAATGAATCAATAAAATAATTTAAGAAAAATGTAAAATGGATGGTTAAGATCTTATGGTGAAGAAAATTCAAACCGTTCGTTTTCGTTTAAAAGCATTTTTAGTTGTCCTTCCGTGCATAATATAGGGATAAACTAGGCGACGTGTGGCTCGTGCGCTACCGTATTACGGAGCTCATTTGTATCATCCAGCAAAAAACCTAACGAACTCGCCAGCCCTAATTGACATCGACAATATTTGCTCTTCAGTCTTTGTGATACCCGTCGGCTTCCATGGACGCCCAAAGAGCTCTTCTTGATGAGCTCATGGGAGCAGGTAAACCTAGAGCGTTTCATCGTTCTGCCTTTATGGCTCTCCGGCTTTGCTCACTCTCTTGTTTCTTCGCAGCTCGTAATTTAACAGAGGAAGAGAAGAAAGATTACCGGGAAATCCATTGGGATGATAGGGAGGTCTGTGGACCATTCATGGTCCGCTTCTGCCCTCACGATCTATTTGTAAATACGAAGAGTGATCTCGGTGAGCCCTTTCAGCTTCTTAGGTTTTCATTTCTTGCTGTTGATATCTCAACTTTTTGGATTTTTTATCCAATTTTATGACAGGACTGTGCCCTAAGATCCACGATCTGAAGCTCAAGGAGAGGTACCAGAAATTTTTTGAATTATATTTTTTGGAAACATGTAATCAACTGAAGTATTGCATTATTGCTTCCACAATTTTAGGTTCAATGTGTTATGAATTGGTAGATGGATATATCAACTTTATTTCTTGTTAGTTTAGTGCTGGTGGTGTATTCTGGGATTCTTTCTGAGGACACAGCTTCCTTTTGTTTTTCTTACTGTCCTTGATCTAAATTTAAACATTTTTACACAGGGATGATGACTTATACATGCTCGATGCATGTTAGCAGTTTGAATTTTTTAAATGCTTTGGTTTGTTGGGTATCGAGTTTCTATTTAACATCTAGTGTGGTTAATTTTTTAATATGAATTATGGTTCTTCTGTGCATGAGGAAATATTTTGCGTCATCTAGCTTTCTTCTAGATTAGGCTGCTTGGTTTGGACCTCATAAGTCATAAAGAGAAGTATTGTTGTATAAGGTTCTTGATTAACTTGTAATGTTGATTTTTTTATTGTGCCAGTTAGTTAAAGGTAAGCAAGATTTGTCGCCACAGTAATTGAACAGCATCTTTTTTTTTCCTGATTGCCACATGGCAATTATTGCTCGATTAATTTGTTTTCTGTCCAACTAACAATATTGCATGCTTGGGTCATGGTCTCCAAAACTAAAATTCTTTTGGCTTCATCTATTCATTTTAAAGGCACCAATGCTAGTTCATATCATTCATTTCCATTTTATCCTATGCTTCTTCCTGTCACAAAGAGCTTTATTGGACAAAAATGAGATTGGATGTAGTTGAAATATCATTTTGCGAATCAAAGCTAAACTATGCACATGCACTGAAATTCAGTTATGCTCTAAGTGATTTGTTTTTTGTTACATTCTTTACATTGTTTCCATATTGTTCATTCCTTTGTTTTTATTGATTGCTTTGTTAATATATTTTGATGTTTCATGCATGTTTTACTATATTACTAATTTATTTGCATTAAAAATACCTATATCATTTGCCTTTCCTTTGCCATGAAGTTTGAATTTCCTTTACTATTTTAACCTTTTTAAAATAGAATTAAGTTTAGGAGCATTTAAAACATTAACTAAATACTTTGTGCTTGTGGTTTTTTTTTTCTTCATCTATGTTTCTGACAAAATTTCTTTATATTTTATTCTGACATTTTTGTTTGTAACAAACGCAGTTTCAAGTACACTACAAAGTAACCAAAAAGAGTGACTTTAAATTAGCTTTAAAGAAGTTGCATAAATGCAATTGCGTTTTGTCCAAATCAAATACTCATTCAGATTTACATAGTTGTGAAGAAATTGTAGTGGTTTGATAAATAATTTTTTTAATGAATTGTTAAAGACTAAGTAGATGCCAATTAATTAGAGAAGCATTCGGTAGCCATAATTTTGAACAAAAAGAGATGTTCATGAAAGATAATATTAAGTCATGAGAGAGGATAATGTACCATCTTAAAAAAATCATATTTTTATCATGAAATCAATGAGTTTTTATATAGGATGGTTCATATGGAGCATATACTTTGTATTTGAGGAAATTATAAATAAATATCATAGGGAAATGAAAGGATCTTGAAATGATGCTTATTGATTTTTTAAAAGCATGTGATTGATTGCTTTGAGAGATTTGGTAGCATGAAGGTGAAAATACTTGTGTTGCATAATGTAGCATTGACTAGCAACAAAAGTAGTTTCAAAATTCTAAAGAGTTTACAACTACAACATGATTACATTAAGGCGCAGCACTTCTTTTTTATTTGTTATAGTTATGCTTGCTAAATATATATTCAAAGTGAAGTATTATTTTTTTATGTTGAGTGTATTAGATGGGTTTTGTTTTGAAATAGGTAAAAATGTGAGCCTTAGGATTAGTATAGCAAAGATTAAGTATATGATTTGTAATCTTAGGGGCTATTTAGTTTGAAGTATTTTGATTGTGGAGTAAATAAATCCAAAGATCTTAAAAATTTGGTGTTTGGTTGGAGGAAAATGAATTCAAAGTAATTTGTCGGTGTATTTGGAATTCACTAATTAGTTCATTTTAGATAAATAAATTCAAAGTAATTTATGGGGCATCACCCTCTCCGCCCATTACTTCTTGTCACCTCTGCCCTCCTGCCACTAGTCTTTACCCCTACCCTAGCTACCATTGCCGCCCCAACCACTCATTGTCGCCCGCCACTCCTACATTTCCTCCGCCAGCCACCACCAACCGTTGTTGCTATAGGTTGCCATCGACCTCCACCACTTATCTTCAACCACCATCACCCACGACCGACCACTTGAAATGCATCATAATAATGAAAGAAATTCATTAAATTTGGTTTGCATCTAATCCAACAACTTATGTGTTTTAAATTGCATTTAAAACTCCCCCGACTTCCAAATCCCTCCAACCAAAAGATCCCTCAGTGAATGAATTGATATATTTTTATTAATGGTGTTGATGATTTTATTGATACCTAGGCGAAGGGTTTAAGTATGATATACGATAGAAGCGGGATAAATATTAGAACATAACTTCTAGAT
Organism: Dendrobium catenatum; assembly: GCF_001605985.2. Classification (NCBI taxonomy): domain Eukaryota; kingdom Viridiplantae; phylum Streptophyta; class Magnoliopsida; order Asparagales; family Orchidaceae; genus Dendrobium; species Dendrobium catenatum. Next base: position 109,606 of record NW_021318987.1, on the reverse strand, counting down.
ATAAATCCTACTGGTTAATGTAGAAAAAAGGCCGTAGGAGTACATTGTGTTATGAGAATATCATGCAACTTTAACGTAAACAACATAGATTATTTAGATTTGCTATATTTTGTTGATCCAGGTGTTGGGAAATAAAGATATTATGGGTGAGGTGCCAGCTTGAGTGTACTTGAAATTAGAATGTGTGATAGATGTTTGTTAAATCAGGAATGGTATGAAAATTATATTAGAGAGTAGATATAGCATTAAGTATTGAAGATAAGGGTATAATTAGTTTGCTTGGGCATGTACATTGATGGGGGCACAAGATGCCAAATAAGGTGGGTAGATTTATTTAATGGAAAGTTTAGGAAGTAAAAGGGATAGAACAATGGCAACATGGGTTGAAATTGTGCAAATGTATTTACCACGTCTCATATAGTAATCTACCAAGAATGATTATTCAAAAAGTAATCCCAGACAATTGGAATAAGATAAATTATGATAGCGATGATGAATGACATTTTGATTTATAAGGCTTGTTTTCTTTGTGATATTAACTCCTTTCTTTAAATGACTAACAGAGGCATTAATTAATATGTAATATGACTAACTTAAAAAAAATGTAATATGAATAACTTAAAGGAGAATGCTAAAATTTAGTTTTGTAAGGGATGGTATATTTAGGTCATATTTCCTTAAGTTTGTAATTTATTATTACTACTGTATTTTTTTCCTTAAATTTTGTTGTTGGAGGTTCTAAGTTCCCTATCAGAGTTCCTTTGAAGAGTACCCTGTTTCGTTTTTAGTCCGAGCTAGACATGTCCATATTGACTGAAGAATTCTCTCTGTAGCCTTTTAAGCTTCTAGGAAAGAAAGGAATAGATGGATGGCCACATCAACGATTATGTATTCAGCATTAAAATGGTATTCCATGAACATAATTATCATATATTTTGTTGTTTTGAGACTATCTTATATTGATGATTAAAATAACTAATAAAATGCTTATTATAAATTTGACATTTTATCATTTCTCATGTTTTTTAAATCGGTTTTTGTTATTTTATATAACATATTGTTGAAGTCTTCCAATTTTCATTATTTGTCCCTTCAAATTTTTTTGTTCTATGATTACCAAATCTAATTGCTAATGTTAAACTTTTACCTTGAGTGGCAATCATATGTAATTATTGGTATTTTACAAAGATGGCTGTAGGTTGCTTGTCATGATATCCTTTTTATTTGCTAATTTGTTATTATAATCATTGAAGATAGATAGATACCTTCCATATCATGTTGGAAGTTATGGTTGGGTGATTAGATTGATGACAATCTTAATAGGACATTTGGAGAGTTTGCTTTTGGTATGGATGACCAGAATGCTCAAGATATTTTTATCTGTGAAGCTACATAATTTTACTAAGAGATGGTTGATCTTTTGAATTCTGAAGTATGCATTATACTTTCCTTCCAAATTAGACAAATCTACTTTGTAGCGAGTCTATTGAACATCTTTTGCATGATGCTGGAAGACAAGGAAGCTTATAAGTGGTTTTTTGTTTGGATGTGGCGCTTAATGTTACATAGACCATTGAGCAGTTGCTGATAGCAGGGATATAGATATGGACCTCTGTCATTTAATTTATCTTCTGACAATGCTTTATTCCCTACAGTATATTAAGGACTTCTTATTGAATGTAACCTGAATCATTATTGTCGTCATCATCAATAGCCCTTATCCCAATTATTTGTGGTTCGCTTTATAAATCCTCTTGTCTATTCATTCTGATTGAGTTGTGCATGTAGTTTTTAATCAATTTTTTAATAAATCTTGAAGCAAGACTTCTTTTCATTTTATCTTTCCTATTTTTCACATTAATATTATCTACATGCTCAGACCCCCCATATTTGTTTTCTACAGATTTTATTTTTCTTTTTTTTTTAATAGTCATTTCTCAATCTATTTTTTGTAGTTTTACTGTTACTGTATTTGTTAAATCAAATTCTAAAACTTTCAATGAGATGTTCTAATGATACATGATATTTTAATGCGTTAGTTATTGTTACTTAAAAGAAATTATCTGTATGTGTAACAGCTTGAAAGTCTTTATGCTATTTCATAGATAATATTTTCTTAGGCAAGGAAAAGCAGTAGACTGGAGAGATAATAAACTTTCATGTCTGTTGATAAGTGTTCATATATTTGAGTAGTTGATGTGCTTGTATTTGTTCTATTGAGTCTACTAATTTCCTTGTTGTTCATTGTTGGCGCATTATATTTAGTTTTGAGAAATCTCCTAGACATGATGCATATGTTCCCAGATTTGAAGCCGAGCTTGCCCAATATTGTGAGAAACTGGTGAGCTTTCTGTAGCCGTGTTTAATGATTTTGTCTCTATTGGGAGGCAATCGCTATGAAGTTTGTTTATTGCAGGCGATGGACTTGGATAGAAAAGTGAAGCGTGGACAGGAGAGGCTGGCACAAGAGGTTGATTTGCCATTAACAGGTCCGGTTTCAGCCGAGAAGTCAGAACAGTTATCAGTTCTTGAAGAAAAAATTAAGAAGTTGCTTGAACAAATAGAGAATCTTGGAGAAGCTGGCAAGGTTGATGAGGCAGAAGCGCTCATGAGGAAGGTGCCAAAAATGACCTTCCCAGTGAATTCTTTTTTTGTGCTTTTTTACTATATGCATAATTTTCACAATGTACAATTTAACAGGTGGATCTGTTGAATGCTGATAAGATGGTTCTTACTCAGAATGACAAGTTGGCTCTTACTCAGGAGAAGAAGATGGCACTCTGTGAAATATGTGGTTCTTTCCTGGTTGCAAATGATGCTGCTGAGAGAATTCAGTCTCATGTAACTGGCAAGCAGCACATCGGGTATGGAATGGTGCGGGATTTTATCAACGAGTTCAAGGTCTGTAGGTTGTTCAAGCATTATTGAGCTTAAAGAAAGACTTGTTTCAATTATTTGTAAGCCTGGTATATGCTGAATTGCAGACTGCCAAGGAAAAGAAAAGAGAAGAAGAAAGGCTTGCTAGAGATAAGGAAGCTGAAGAAAGGAGAAAACAAAGGGAGAGGGAAAGTGAGCATAGAGGTAGAGGAAATGAAACAAGTGGTAGAGAACGTGATCGATATCATGAGCGAAGTTATGATCAGGAGAGATCCCATGGGTTTACTGGAAGGGGCAGCTTGGATGGTGGCAGAGGATCGGATTGGAATCGTAATAAATACAGGAATGGGAGGGACTGGGACAGGGAAAGGCTCCGTAGGAATGGAGAAGTAACACGAGATAGGACTCGTGGAAGGAGTAGGTCTCGTTCTCCAGTTAGGCATGGATACCGGAAATAATAATGCAATCCAGTTTATCTAATACTAATGTATAGTGTAGGAAATCTGTCAAGCTCTCAGATTCAAGAGGTAGACCATCTTGTCTCTTTTTCTCTTCTTGGGTTGCTCTTACATGTGTTTGAATTTAAATGCCTTTATTGGTGAAACTGTTTTCCTATGCTAACAGCTTTGCTGAAAACATATTTTTCTTTAGAGGAGATGAACTGAGGTAGGCACTATACATCCTTCTCTTGTTCTTCATATATCATTTGGATAGAACTAATCTGCTGAAAGTTCTTGTGTATCTCTAAACCTTATTCTCAGAACCTCTATTCATTAGGTTACTTTCTTCTGATCTTAATTAAGATCTCATACGCATTCATTTGCTGGATGATGGACCACTAACAAAGCTTAATCTACTGGAAGGTAACTTATGGTCTCTTTACTTGCAATAGGAGTTTATAAGCTGAATTTTCATAATGGGACATAATCTACTAAGGTATAATTCTACTAGCAAGCACTTTGATTTCTCCAAGATGCTAGAAATCCCCTCTTGTCTGAGGCACGAGTACAATTCATCTATCCACCAAAAAACTGTTGCAGGTAGACATGCTGTTTCTTCTTAGCTGTTCAAGTTGCCTTTTTTATTTTATTTTTTTATGAGCATTATTTCTTTTAACCTCTCTGCAGCTTGCTTATTTGTTGGCAATGAGAAATTGATATTTTCTGTTAACCCAGATTCCAATTCTCCTAATGTTATTTTAATTGATGATCCATCTTGTGGACAAATTCCTTGGCGGTGCCATTGATTAATATATGCGTCTCTTAGGTTGTCAAATGAATTAACGTTTTATTACATATACTCTGGCAAGGGTGCCTTACATCTATTTAAAAGAAAATTTATGGGTAGTAAGTTTGTTTTGTAGTTTCTGATCATTTTACTTTCCTTTTTTTGGATGTTTGTGTTAATTCTTTTGCAAGAGTGCGTTTCTTTGATTTAAGAAAAGTAATGTGATATATTTAAGTATCTTGTTATTTTTCTTACCACTTTTTTGCTACATAACTTGATCTTCAAGTTACTGTATCACTGGTAAAATACCCTTTCTTGAGAGTTGAAAGAATTTCAGAGTTGTGAAGGATCATATAAAGTTTATTCCATATGTTTTATGCCATGAAAAACAAACTACATGCAAAAGGAAAATTTGCCACACCCCACCGCTACCCCCGCTTTTTTCCACGTGGTCCGTCTCAAGAAGATTATAAGTCCACGCCGTCATTTATACCAATTTTGTTATATGTCGGTGATTGATCACTTGATAGCTTATTCTATAAAGCTATGAAACATATGCATATGAATACAATAAATTGGTCACAACGTAAAACTAATGGTGCACAAAAACATTGAAAAGGGTTATATTGTGAACTTGATAACTATTTTAATTAATGTTTAAAAAGGTGAAATCGAAAATTGATGTGTTTTGACTTAGCGAGGCAAGGCATAAGCCTCAAAACAAAAAAATAAAAACACATGAACTTATAAATAATTTATAAAAAATGACAAGAGTAAAATAAAACATCACATATTTATCATGGTTTAAAATTGCGCAATATGAGGCTCGCCTTTGCGCAATTCCAGTAAAAAACGCTTCGATGCTTACGCCTCGAGTTTTTTTTATGAGGCTTGCGCCTCAACTTGGTTGAGGCCCGCATTGAGGCTGGCCTCGCCTCATTGGCATGAGGCTTACGCCTCACGCTATATATATTAAAACTTACATAAATCTTGAAGTAAATGCTCGACATTGGACTCTATAGGAGAGGAGTAAGGGGAGAGAGCATTTCATCATAATGATGATTCAAATGAAGAACCCCTTAGTGATGACAGTGTTGATGACTTATGAGTTCTTATGTGATATGTCTTTGCTATTTATTTTTGGAAATTTGAATTATATGTTAATGAAAAGAATATTGGGATTTGGGAAAGATAGAATTTTGAGTTGAACTATATTTCATGTTGTCTTATTATTGAGATATTTTGATTTTACTTCATATCTTATACTTTTTTATGTTTTATATTATTCACTCATTATTATATAAAAAATTTATCGTTTTATGTTTACGCAATCTTTTGATTTTGAGGCTTACGCCTCAAAACGCCTTGAGGCTTACGCCTCGCCTCACGAATGAAAAACGCCTCAATACCCGAATACACAATTTTAAACATTGCTATTTATTTTATTCATCATTATAAAGATAATAAACTACAATTCCCAATATTAAATGTTATTATAAAATGAAAATTTAAAATGAGATTCAAAATAAACACTCATTTAAAACTTAAATACATCATAAATATTATAATCCATGGCAGCCTCATTCTTACTTTCATATTCTTCATAATAGCCCGCGTATGTAATGATTATATTATCCTCGAATTATAACTCATTATCATCTTTTAAATATTCTTCAATTATAACGTTTATTTTAACTCCCCATATTAATTAACATTAAATTCAATGTAATATAAATTTTCATTCATTCATCATCAAATGCATGCCTCCATTTTCAATTTTAAATATTTTACTATTTTTTGTTATTATCCATTCATCATTAGAAAATATATTATTAAAAATCAAATGGTTTATTCCATCATCAGTTATTCGTCTCTATAATTTGAAGTGTTTCTCTTTTAATTTTTTATTAAATATAACACAACTATTAAATTTTGTTCATTCCTCTATAGCTAATTTGTTCATTTTCTTCTTATTCTATAATAAAGTATATATATATGCAACCAGCAATGATAAAAGGCATTTTGCCTACTAAAGCTCATCTGAAGACCTTGTATTCATTAAACTATAGTTAATTGAAGGTGATATTCAGTGAACTAGCCCGTTAATATCTTATTTCATTCAGGTTGGGTCTCATTTTCAAAACTAAATGGATAAGCTTTTTGTATGCTAAACAAATGCTCGGCTTATGTTTGGTCATGCCTGATGCTAATTACATGGGAGCTTTGGTTTGTAACAGAGGTTATATGCTCTGCTCTGCAGGGATAACGGTGTTGCCTTTTATCTTTCTCGCTGGTCTCATAAATTTCATGTGCGTGGTCTATATATAGTCTTTGATTTTGTCTGCTTGGCTTTGAATCTGTTACATAATACTTACTGTCTCAGTTTTTTGCAAACAATAAATTTATATTTTATTTATTGTTTCATTTCATTGGAAGGATTGGAACTCATTGGCTTGTTTCATGCCTTTGATAAGCTTTTATTTGCTTAAGTTTGGGTTATATAGAAAATGGGAAATGAGGAATATGCATTTCATTCGAAAGCTGATCAGCATAGCATGCACATTAAGAACCTTATTATGCATTCTTCCTACCGGATATTTGATTAAATCAGCTACTTCATGTGTTATTTGGAACATATTTTGTGCATGCAGCAAAGCTTCTATGTTTTTCCAACATTCTTGCAACACTTTTTTTTTTATTCTATTATATTCTATTCTCTTTGAAGTTGGTGCTATTTTTGTGTATTTGATCTGAAGAATGCTGCTTTGCAACTTGAAACTGTATTCTTCACCATGAGCTAAGCTTTGTCCTCATTCTCATCATTTTTTGCCTTGAGAAGTGCTCGTCTTTGAATTGTTTTGATAATAGAGAAGTAAATCTTGCGAATGGTTAATGATTTTGTCCGTAGGATTTAATGAAAGAGCAAATAGATATGTATATAAACTAATGAATATAAGTTTAATTAAGTTAAAACTAATGAATTTAAATTCCATTTAAAGTATTTTTATGTTAATTGTCAGCCATATTAGTTTGTGAGTTATTATATTAAGTTTTGTATTAATCAGTTGGCTTGCATGATATTAAGTTGTCTATCCAAGGTTAAGAATCTGAACAACATTTTTGCCATTATCATTCATATTTTTTTTTTTTTTAAAAGTTAATTAAACGCATGAATTGTTTATTAATAGTGACGTAAATTTAAGGAGGTAATCTGAACTTTTTGGCCTTCTTTAAATATGATCAAAGCTCTGTTCAAGATACATTGATTCGTAAAATTCTTGATAAATTTTAGAAAAAAAAAAAAGATACATTGATTCGTTCAGTTTGCACAATTGATTCAAGCATTGAGAAAAGCTACGCTTAAAAATTTTAATAAAATAATTACATTTTATTTTTATCAGTGAGTAAATGAAGTACGAGTGTCAACCATTTCTTTTTGGAAAAAGATATTGATGCCTAGAAGAAATGTCTGTGGCAGAATTTTTGTATTTTTTTTTGAAAAACTCAGGGCAAAAGCCCATGAATTAATAACTAAGGCCAGTTACATGTAAGTGTAAAAACAAAACCTGTAAGAGAAGAAAACAACTAAAAACAAGTACAAGAGCAAAACCCACTTGCCCCACAACAAATTGTAGCAAAATTGGTCAAAACGGATCAAAATTGATTAGAATAGAAACAGAGGCGGCATAAGGCATAAACAATCGACGAGATCCTAGGTTTACGCTGTGCCTGCCCAAGCTAAAAGTGGTAGGCACAGGGGCCATCCCATGGGATCAGCAAGATATCCAAAATCCAAAAAACAAGCCATCAAAGTTGCAGCTTTGTTCATCATCATTCAGAAATGAAGAACCGAATCAGAAGCAGTAACCCCCAAATTTCTAAATTAAAGTATCCCAGCAAACCTATCTTTTTGTTTGTCAAAACTATTCTAATACCTAACTTTAAACCTGATAGTCACTTTAATTGCATGTATGACAGTGCTTTGGTTGTCCCAAGAATTAGAGAAACGTAGATTGTTTCTTTCCCTCTAAATATGGTAGATGATGCAGCCAATTAAAAAGAAACAAAAGTTTTTCACCAAAGTATTGAATTGAAGCACTTTGTCCAAAAAATCATAAGCTTGCATGAGAGTTGGTCTAAGAAAGAAAGAATTAAAAACTAGAAACATAGTTGTAAGCACAATAAAAGAGAAGTCACATTCAAAGAATAGGTGATGGTGAGTTCCAAGAGAACTTTTGGTAGTATGGGCAAGCCGGGTCAATTAGAATGCTCCTCTTAAAAAGGAGATCAACACATTTCAGTTTCCCAATAATTGCCATTCACACATAGCAAGCAAATCTAATAGAATTTCTTGTGCCAAATGAATTTATACCATGAAACCTCCTCCAAATGGAATTTTTATTGCCTCAGGTTACCTGACGTAGAGATACATCAGGTAGCCTATAATATATCGCCACGTGCTTTTACTCTTTATCGCGCGGCCCGACGACCCAACCCGGAACGAATATGCTCGGTATTTCTACGAAGTTGCTAGGGACTACTCGGTATTTGCTCGGTATTGCTCGGTATTGTAAGGTACTACTCGGTATTTGCTCGGTATTGTTCGGTATTTGCTCGGTATTTGCGGCATTTCTTCGCTTGAGATCGGGACGGAGCTTCAGATGCTTGGTATTTGCGGCATTTCTCGCCAGGCAGCGTGAGAAGCTACTCTTCTGCGGAAGAAGAGCAAGAGGAGAGGTTATCCTCTTCTTCTCGCTCCGCCAACGATGCCTTCCGGCGGACAAAGATTAACAATCAAATCGGGAAATCACTTTTAATAGGTGATTAACAAACCATATAGAGAGAGAGAAGGTATCATGTTGGATGGAAACTGCTGGATTTGAAAAAAAAAAATCCTATCTGCTCCAAGCCTTCAGGCGGACTCCCTCCGCCAGTGAAAAGAACGATTCTTTTAATATCTCTACACTCTTCTCAAATTCCTCACTTCCCTCTGCATTTGCTGCCTTCGCCGAGGTCCAGTTCTCTCTCGGTAGGCATCTTACTTCCAACAAAACTGTTCTTGAAGGATTTGAGGCGGCGGCGGTCCACTCGGGCAGGAGACGAGTTTGGAGTTGGCATCGTTGATAAAAATACCGAGCAAATACCGAGTAGTACCGAGCAAATACCGAGTAGTCCCTAGCAATACCAAGCAAATACCGAGCAATACGCGAACATAGTAATCCCGGATTCGTTCCGAGTTGGGTCGTCAGGCCGCGCGGTAAAGAGTAAGAGCACGTGACGATATATTATAGGCTACCTGATGTATCTCTACGTCAGGTAACCTAAGGCGAGAGAAAAAATGATCAGTAAAGTGCTTAAAAGAGGGATGGTTGGAGTCGTCCTAGGATAAAGCTGGTTGATCCATAATGTTCACTCCGAGAATAGCCAAATGGCGATATATTATAGCAGATGGGAAATCATCAGGAATCACCCATTAGCTATTTAAAATGAAATCACCCGCAGATTTATGAGAGAGTCTCTAAGTGAAAAAGATATCATAGAGAGAGCAACCATTACACCAGGGATCCTATATCATAGAGAAATTGCAATGAGGAGCCACAGATAATTTTACAGAGGATTTAATTTTCTGGGTTGTAGAACAGATAACTTTCCATGCTTTGAAGTAGGAGGTGGGTTCTTCCAAGGGGACTCATATTTAGCTCTCACCCAAGAGCTAACAAGGGAATTGTGGTAAAAAGTGTGCCAGATAAAGGAATATGTAACTCCAAAATATAATGAATCCAAAGAAGGAATGCCTAAAGTAGCATGATATTTCAGCTTAACAGTGGAGGACCAATAAATTAAATGCAACTTCATATCCTTGAAATTCCCATGAAATAAAAATTTAGAGCATAATCTTGATATATGAGAACAGTTGGCTTTGGGTATGATAGAACTCCTGATCCAGTAGGTAATTGTGTTGGCAATAGTGAACTTTAAATGTTATACTCGACCTGCAAAAAAGAGAAATTTAACTTTTTAACCCTCAAGTAGAGAAAAGGTTCTGCTCAATAAGGGTTGGAAGTGAGAAAATTTCAACCTATTAGAAGATATAGGGAGGCCCAGATAAGTTAAGTAAGAATTATATTGAAAAATCCCATGCAAGGCCGAAATTTCAAAGGCCAAAGGATTATCCCTTGCAAAAATGTGGAACTTTTGTTGGGATTGATATGAAGTTTGGAGGCAGCAGCAAAAAGGTGAAGAGAATTTTTTTGGTTGATAACATTAAAAATTGAGGTAGCTCCAAGGACAAGAAGATCATCCGCATACATCAAATGATTAATTTAAACCCCTTTGCAGGTTATGCTTGAGAAATAAGGGGCTGGAGACAATAGGAGAGACTATCCATGGAAATATAGAACAACAGGGGGGAGAGGGGGCAACCTTGACGGAGACCAGAAGAAGACTTGAAAAAACCTTAGAGGGAGCCATTGATGCATATAAAAAAAACATCAGAAATGCAGCCATTGATCCATTTTATGAATAACTCAGGGAAACCTTTTTGCCTTAGTCTGTTTAAGATAAAAACTCTTGAAACAGAATCAAACGCCTTCCTGATATTCAATTTAGCACAAAACAAGTTTTCCCAACTTTAAATTCTTTAAGAATTTTTGAAGCCAGAAACATGTTATTCGTGGAACACCTTTTAGAGATAAACCCTGCTTAACTATCATGAATGATATAAGGCAAGGATAATTTTAACTTGTTTGCAAACAACTTAGCCACTATCTTATAAAAGACATTGCATAATGATATGAGTCTAAAATCAGGAATATCAAAAGCATGAGAGTTCTTAGGAATTTTGGTGATAGCAGTGACTTTAGCACCTCTAGGGATGTAACCAATAGAGAAGAAACTCTTAACAGCATTACAAGCTTGCAAGCCAATGAAATGCCAAGAGTGTTTATAGAAATCAAAAGAAAACCCATCAGGGCCGGGGGCCGAGGCGGCCTTACCAGTAAAAACAATTTTCTTAATCTCTTCATTAGTAACCGGAGCTAGAAGGGGGGAGTGAAGATTTAAAGGAACCAAATTTCCAACAAGTATAAATATATCATCTACAAGAATGGGTTTAGGAGCGTTGAAGATATCCTTGAAGTGGGCGATAATTGTTGAAGCAACCTCCGGAGGAGAGGAGAAGTGACTATGGGATGTGGTAATTTCTTTGATGACATTTTTGTTTTTTCTGGCTCTGTGTTTAGCATAAAGGAAGTCCATATCGTCTTCACCGTTAGAAAGCAAACTAGCTTTAGCTCTTTGGGAGATCCATGAAGACTAAGCTAATTGTAAGGAGGTCAGATGCTCATTAACTTTTGTAAGCAAGGAGTTTAAACCATGGTCTAAAGGCTGATTTTGAAGCTCAATGAGATATTTGTGTTGTAAGCTTTTTTAACTGAAGGATAGAATTTGAAAGGAAATTGGATGAAGCACATTTCATGCCTTTAAGAGATCTTTTGAGAAATTGAATATAGTGATAAAATGCAGCTACCAGACTATACGAAATAGGTCTAGCAAAAGTAGTGAATACAACATCCAAGAATTCATTCATATGCACCTAGAAGTTTTTTAACATTAATCTAGTAGCAGGATTCTTGATGGTTGATACCAAGAAGAGAAGGGAAGAGTGGTCAGAGCCAGAAGGGGGAACCACTTTATAAAAAGTCGATTGATAGTTATCAAGCAAAGTAAAGCAAAGTTAACCAAAATTCGGTCCAATTTAATGTGGATAGGAAGATTCACCCTTTAATTGAACCAAGTGTAGAATAGGCTATCAGAGCAAGGTCCTGAACACCATAGTCAAATATAATCTTGTTAAGTTCCTTTAGTATGACATAATGAAGCATGGTTTCTCCATATTTATCAAAATCATATTTGCAACCGTTGAAGTCCCTTAGAATGATCCACCGGTGATCTGAAGCAAGAATCGGATCTCTCAAATTATTCCAAATTTCCCTCCTATCATTACCTGTGTTGGCGGCATAAAAAAAAAGAAAGAAGAACAGGGGGTGATTATCCAGCCAAAAGAGTGTCATGAATGATTTGAGAGGAAGAGAAGGTAAGGGAGAAAGAGATGTGAGAAGCATCCCATTTAAGTCATATTCTACCGGGATAGAAAAACTAAAGCTCTTGAATCTAGCTTCATTATCGAAAAGCATATGTGTATTAATGAACCACATGTCTAAAGTGATCTGAAGTTGAACTTTAGCTTCAAGGATACAAAGAAGCTTTAAAGTATAAAACTTAAGAAGGTCTCTAAAGATACGAATTTTTTCGGGGCTGTTAAACCCTCTCACATTCCAGCTTGCAAAAGGTGGAAGGGACATTAATACCTTGAGGATTTTGCCTTCTTGGCGGTTTTGGGCATAGCTTTCTTAGATGTGAGGGGGGGACTTAGCTTTTTGGGTATCAAGTTTAGGGGATGAAGAAGGATCCTCATCTGAATAATTAGCTTCCTCAGTAGAAGATGAAACTGAATTGTTGTCACCAATATGATTTTTAGAAGAGGGAAGAGAATGTTCATCTATTTACAAGGAAGCAAACATATTAGAAAGAGGGACTTTAGGAGAGGGATTTAAAGATTGAAGAGAGGCTTGCTCCGAGGAGGAGGAAACCTCAGTTGGTAAATTAAGGTTAGGTCGAATGGGGTCTTTATCTAGGGTTTCATTATTAGGGGGAGTGGGGCCATCTTTGACATCAATAAGAGGGGATGAGGGGTTAACAGTGTCCTGAGGTTGGGATAATCTCAGATTGACATGAGGAGGTGGAGGTTTTGATGCATAAAAAGGAATTCTATTATTAGGGTTCCTACTAGTACTTCTCCCTCTGGGCAGAGAGGGAGGTGGGTAAATGATAGGCTTGGGATTTGAGTTGGAAGGGCATAAAGAGAAAGGATGAATAAACGACCCACAACCTTCACAGGGGAAAGGTTTCCAATCATAAACAACATTGAGCATCAAATCCTCCCCATCAATCTGAATCGAAATTTTTTTCGGAAGAACAAAATCCTTGGAAATTTGGACACATACCCGGGTGAAGGTAAGACGAGTTCTTTTGGCGGTAAGGGAGTTAATAGTTAAAGGAATTCCAATGTAACTGGCAATCCTAGAGATTTCGGTCGGAGTCCATAAAGCCAACGGAAGGTCAATGATTTTCACCCAATGGGGAATGGGGCTGATTCATCCCAGACCGGCTTAAACTTTGGAGACCACCATTGCAAGATGAAAGGTTTTCCCAAAAGGAATCAGGGACCACCCGTCCAAATCATCTCTAAATCTTCTGAAGACATAAACTTCAACAAGAAATAATCATCCGCAAGAGAAAGTAGAGAAAGCGAACCTTTAAGATTCCAAAGTTTTTTCATAGTAGCAAGTAGTCGTTCATAGTAAGGTCGTTGACCTATTGAGTAGCCCATAAGAGAAAGTGCCCAATGAGAGGTACCTTCCATTAGATCATCGGCCAAAAAGGAGAGCTTCTGGCTCGAAGAGACATAAGACATTGGAAAGTCTTGAGGTTTTGAAGCAGGAGCCGACAAATTATCGGCATAAAAGGGTTAATCTCCATCAGGGGAGGTGGGGACCCTCCCTGACGGGGGGAGCGAAGAAGAGAACAACGGCGGGAGAAAAAGTGCCATAGCAGAGCGGCTTCTATTACTTCTCTTTTTGTAAGTAGTGCTTCTTACCTCCTCGAGGGCTATTATGGTCGTGTTGGAGCTTTAATTTTGGATTGGTCTATTTTGCTGAGTATTTAGACGATGTAATCTTATTTCTAGAAAAGGGTTAATTCATTGCTTGACCTAAATATGGATAAAATTGAATTATCATCATTATTGATTTTAATCTTCACAAATAAATAAATAAATAAAACAATGAGATTTCTGTTTTGAATTGATTCAAATATTTAAATGTTTATATTTTTATGGTGATATAATTTGGCAGCTTAACATCATCACAACTCTTTAAACTCAACAAAAATAACTAAATTTATTTAAGATATATCAAACAATTTTAGTGGAACATGATAACCATAACTTCACTAAAGAATTGAAAAATGAGTAGCTTATGCTTATATGCTATTTTTTAATTATCTTATGAGATAATACTTGTTTTATCAAAACCAAAATGCATATATTAATCATTTGTTTAAACTAAAAAAACATGATCTTATATTGGGTTTAGTTACATATTAGGGTTGACTTGAGATGATTAAATATCAGGACGAGCATGCTTATTCTTTTATTTTAGATAATGAAAGTTTTTTAACTGGTCAAAATTTAGATGAAAATATTTTTTTAAAAGATTTACTTGTTTTTATTCAACCACATTGCCTAATCAAAACTAAGAATTTGAGCTATCTTTTAACCTAACCACCCGCCTAAAGCTTTGTGCAACCTTATGAAAGCTTATGAAAATCATAAGTATCCTCTTGAGTTCTGAATGTTCAAGGCATATTTGTTATATCAACTAATTCTGATAATTATATATGGTTTTTAAAATAAACCAATAATTGTTCAATTTTTTAAATGTAATTTGAAATAAATTCAAGTTGTTTTGAAGTTAACTTTTTTTTTTTTTTTTTTTTTATTTTTGAAGTGAACTTGATATATGATAGGAATATATCCCTATTATATATAAAGCAATGGGTAAATTTGAATTCACAGCCCTCATAATAGGGATATTCATAGCAATATACCTTTATATTTTTATTTGGCTAAATATCACCTAATTTAAGATCACATAAATTTTGCTTATAATGAAAACAAATTTTTTATTCAAATCTTCTTGACACACAATGTAACATTTCCTATCATTGACATTGCTGATTTTTTTATTGTTTTAAGATATTTTTTCTTAGAGCATCATAAAAAAGATGACGAAGCTATGGTTGAACGAAGTGGCTTAATAAGGCGTCAAGTAGCTATGAGTTAATATTTTAACGTTAAATAATGTTATGGCATATGATTAAAGTGATTTATTAATAAATGATAAAAATCACATTTTATAATGAGGAAGAAAATCTTTTAAAATTGTGTTCAATTTGGCAGATCTTGAATGCACAATAAAATAAAGCCTTTTAATAAGGTTTGAACAAAGTTTGATCAACCATGAAAAAAGATTTGAAACTTATTTGATTAGATTGGAATTTGATTTGAACAAGGTTCAAATAGGTTCCAATCATATTTGAATTATTTTTTTTATTGTTGCTTAAAAATGATCCAAACATTGTTCGAAAATGTTTGAACATGACATGAATTAGATTTTGATTTGAATAAGTGTTTGACCTTTACTTGAACATAATTTAAATCTTAATCTTTATTTTTATAGAAATTTTTCTCGTAGTGGATTGAATTATATAAATAAGACAACAAAGTTGGTTGGACTTTTAATGGACAATTTAATAGTTGTAATGATCCCAATGAGTATTATCCTAGTGGAACTTATTTATCTTCTATACATGGTAATAGAAAAGAATATGAATCAATGAAGCTTGAAGTTAGAGGTGATGTATTATTTTAGTGAAGCACTGTCCACCATATTAATTCCTTTGAAAGAAATAACAATGTAAGATAATCTTGCATTCTTCATCATGTAGCTACAACATGTCATTGAGATGTTTTTCGACATAGTAGACACAGATGATGAAGAATGCAATATTATCTTACATTACTATTTCAAACATAGGAGTTTGATGGTGGTGCTTGGACAAGTCTAAATTGAAGTCAATTAAAATCCTCAACATAAGCTATGTTTGCTTTAGCATATCAAAGAAATTTGTACATGCATGCTGCCACACAAAACAAAAGCAAACCAATCTGATTCATTCTCTCAAGCCATATTAACAGAAATGTTGGTCATTGATTCCAATATCAAACAGGCAATCGTGAAAATTTTCTCCACTAAAATGTCAAATACAAGAAAATATGCCGTGTGCCAGTAGCAATATTGAGAGAACTAAGATTGATGAATTCTGTCCCTCTCTGAACTCAATTGAATGGAAGTTGCAGGTGAAAATAATCCCTAATCAAGAGAAATGCGTCTTATTTTGCATACAAGGTGTGCTGTGGGGAGATCAAGTTGATTTGAACTATCAGGTTTAAGTAGATTTCGGATTTCATCCCTCGAAGTTGAGACAAAAGTGTGAAATGTAGAAAGAAATGGTGGAATCGGCATTGAGAGGGCAGAAAGCACATTGCTAAGGTACTCAATGTCAGCTGATAACTGCTGCGCCCCACGCTCTGTGATGTAATGGATTCCTCGCAGCTGTTCCATGAAGAGAGCAGTGGCACCCTCTGCAACCTATACACAATCACAACAAAAGATAAAATCAGCAAATAAACTTGATTTAATTGGCGAAGAAAAATGATTATGTTATCTGTCTTTTGACAAAAATTCTAAAGCTAGAGGGCTATTCTCATATTCTCTAAGAAAGGATTCTGCTAGCAGAGAAAGAATTCTATTAGCGGACATAAGGAATTATGTTGTTTATTTGTATATATTGGAAGTTGGAGCCTGAAGGTTGTTCTAATATTTATTTATATTTCAATTAGTTTCAGTACAATTTCAATAGTAATTTAAATATTTATTAAAAAATTCAGTATCCATATCTATTTCAATTTCAATTTTTCGTACATGACATCATAGATTTTACTCAGTAGGTCAAGAGGGCCAAAAGGACAGAGGTTGATCTGATAGTAGTTCAACGGCGATGAACTATGCTCAAGAAGAGAATTTACAATGAGATAGATAGCAGTAGTCATTCTGAGAAGAAGAACAAGTTTGAACTAGCTGAGTTTAGAAGAAGGGGATAGCCAATAATAGTTTCTTTTGGATCGAATAGAGGTAGTGTTGTCAGTTTTGGAGGTTCAGTCGATGGGGCATCGTTATGCCAACATTATGGAAAGAGACACAATGGTCAATGTTATAGATCATTGGGTTAGTGTTTTTACAGTGATCAATATGGACGCACGATTGCTGTGTCCATAAGGTGGCTCTTATAAACGCTCTGATTGGAGCACTGACAATTCTGGGCAGCCGATAGTAGGGAGATATAAGACAGTACAATCCCAATCATATTCTGAAGTTTCCGATGATAGGAGTGATGGTCCATCAACAGGTCAGTATTATGGAAATTTGTGATGTGTAGAGAGTTTTGTTGCTTTGACTCCAATACAACTATGAGTTTACAGTCTGACGCAGCAAAATGTCAGTGAGTTTTCAAATGTTGTGAAATGTATATTTCATATTTCTACATCTCCTTATTGTATTTTATTCGATTCTCGTACTAGACATTCTTTTACATTAGAGATATATTTTGATTCTCTCAGTTTGCTACTATTACCTAATTTTTTGTATGTAGTTTTGCTTACGAGATATAGAATGGTATCTAGTAGGATTTATTTTTATGCTTTGGAGTTTTTTTAAGAGAGTTTAGAGATCTGATTTGATTTATTGCTTATTTTTGTATTCACTGTTATTTTGGGTATGAACTTAATATGTCGGTATGAGGCTCAGATTGGTTGCCTGAAAAAAAGTGACATTATATTAGAATGGTGAGAGCTTTGTATTTCAAGGAATTAGAGGTATTCTCTATAATCTAATTTCTAATCTAAAAGTGCCTCAATTAGCATCTTTTCAATACCCATGATCCTATATTGAGGATTGAAATAGGAGAGTGAACATGATGAAGGACTGACGATGATCATATCAAATTCGCAGCTTTCAGTAACCATGATCCTATTTGAGATGCTTTGTATCAAACATGCCGAAAAGTTGGGTAAGGTTGATTGCATGGGAAGAATACTAGTACAACATCTCATACCATTCAGCAGCGAAGACCACTCCTTTCAGGATTCTCTATGGGAGAGGATCCACCCCATCAGATTCATTATGGGCAGAGCGCTACACCTATGTCCAGCATTGAGCAGTACTAGAGGAGAGAGACAACGTATGATCTGAGCTAAAGGTGCATTTGTTGAGAGTCCAATATATCATAAAAAGGAAGGCTGATGAGCATAGGAGAGAAGTAAACTTCGAGCCATGAGATATATTTTACTTAAATTTGTAAGGCTACTACCTTCATCAGCATTGCACCGTCTTTCATGTCTTACAGTTAAGGAAGGCGATAGGAGAGCATACACCATCATCTCTACCCCTCACTTTGACAGAAGACATGGAGGTCATTTTGGAACCTCTGGAAGTAGCAGTTGTGTGTAGAGGGGAAGCAAGGGCACAGGAGGTGCTAATCAAGTGGAAAGATATGCCAGAGCATAAGGCCACATGAAAGCCATACGAGACAATCAAGAGACAGTTCCCTAACTTCCAACTTGAGGACAAGGTGCATTTTTGGGAGGGGAGTATTGATATAGGAGAGGGCAGGTGGGACCAACAGGGGGCGAACAAGGCAAGGAATTCAGCCCCCCCCCCCCAGTGCGGCCCATTAAACCTATCATTACATATGTGAGAAGGGGAATTAAGGAAATGATTAATTACAAAGAATTTCCTAATTAAAATTTAAATTGGAATTGGAATTATATCATGAAAGGAGAGCTGGTTTAGGAAGGGATTAATTAGGAAGGATTCTTATTTGAAATTCAAATTAGAGAGGAAAGTATATTAGAAAAATGAGGATGATTTAGGAGGGAAATAGGAGAAGTTTTTTAAGGTGGAGTTTAGGATTTATTTTATTTTATGCAGAATTTGATTTGAGAGTGCGATAGTTTTCTTTTTGTGGAAGATCCTAACAACGTCTAAGGTTTGGGAGAGATTCTCCACTCGAAAGAGGATCATTGTATCTTGCTTTGTTCGTTTTTGATTTTCTATCAATAAAAATCTATTTTTGTGTTGAATCTCTTGGAGTTTTTTGCTGTTTTTGATACTAAGGCGCATCAGATGCCCTCATGATCAATATGATAACTTGCAATGACAATGTTATTGTTGAAACCAGGAATTTGAGAGGGATAAGCTTGGATTTTATTATGCAATCTACTCCCTATTTATAGATCTATACAAGGTGTATTGATAAGGAAACAAATAACTCTAGAATAATGAGAATACAAACATTCCTAAATCAACTATGGAAGGAATTAATGTGATCCAGGTGGTCTTCCCATGGATTACTGTTCACAGCCGTGGATTCTCTTTGGATCGTGAGGTTGAGATTTAGCACTCCCCCTCAAGCTGGGAAATATGGATCTGTCATCTCCAGCTTGTCAATCATTCGGAGAAAGACAGAATTGTCCAATCCTTTAGTAAGGATATCTGCAAGTTGATCCTTTGATGATACATGGTTGACAATTACTAGACCGTTGTCTAGTTTTTCTTTAATAAAATGTCTGTCCACTTCTATGTGCTTGGTTCTATCGTGCTGGAAGGGATTGTGGGCTATGCTGATTGCTGATTTGTTGTCACAATGTAGCTTCATGGGCTCATCCCACTTAACCATTAAGTCTTCTAGGATTATTTTGATCCATATTAGCTCACATATTCCCAAGGCCATAGTTCAATATTATGCTTCTGCACTGGATCTTGCCACCACATTCTGTTTCTTGCGTCTTCATGTAACTAAGTTACATCCAAGAAATGTGCAATACCCAGAGGTAGATCTTTTCTATCAACCGGTGATCCTGCGTAGTCAGCATCCGTGTATACTTCTAGGGTTAGTCCACGATCTCTCTTAAAAAGAATTTCTTTTCCCGGTCTTCCTTTAAGGTAGTGCAATATCCTGTCTACCGCTTGCATGTGAATCTGCTTTGGATTCTGCATAAATTGACTGACCATGCTTACAGCAAATGCTATGTCTGATCTAATGTGGGAGAGATAGATCAATTTCCCTACAAGTCTCTGGTAGGCCCCTTTATCTACATCTGGATCTTCTTTAGCTTCCCCCAGTTTAAGATTAGATTGTACTAGTGTAAGTGCTGGTTTACAAGCTAGTTTACCTGTTTCTTTTAGAAAATCTTTGATGTATTTTTGTTATGAAATGAAGACTCCTTTGCTGGAGTGAGCTACTTCAATTTCGAGAAAGTATTTTAGTCTACCAAGTTCTTTGATGTCAAATTCCTTAGTAAGACTTTTCCTTAAACTGGCTTTCTCCTTTTCATTATCTCCAGTCAAGATAATATCATCAACATACACTAATAATATTGTGACTCCCCCTGAGTCTGAGTGTTTGAAGAATAATGTATGATCCCCTTGACTCTGTCGATACCCATTCTGGAGCATGAATTTAGAGAACCTTCCGAACCAGGCCTTTGGTGATTGTTTGAGCCCATATATAGCTTTTTTCAGTTTGCACACCTTGTTACCTTCAGAATTTTCTTTAAACCCTGGTAGTATTTCTATAAATATCTCTTCTTCTAAATCCCCATGCAGGAATGCATTTTTCACATCCAATTGTTCCAGATGCCAGTTGTACTTGGCTGCTAGTGAGAGTAGTATTCGGACAGTATTCATTTTGGCTACAGGCGCAAACATTTCTTGGTAGTCAATGCCATATGTTTGAGTGAGAACCCTTTTGCCATAGTCTTGCCTTATATCTCTCTAAGTGTGCCATCATCTTTGTATTTTACTGAGAACACCCATTTGCAGCCGATCGATTTTTTCCTTATCGGTAGATTGATGATCTCCCATGTTTTGTTCTTCTCCAGAGCCTACACTTCATCCTTCAAGGCATTTTTTCAATTTTTATCAGATAAGGCCTCATAAACTTCTTTAGGAATATGGATATCTTCTAATGTAACAAGGAAATTTTTGTGTGACAATGAGAAGTTGTTGAAGGATATAGAGTTGTTTATAGGGTATAAGGGAGTTGGTGAGCTTACCTTATTTCAAAGAGATGGTTCAAATTCTTGGATCTACTTTGGAGCACAGCTTGAGCTTGTACGTCTGGAGTAAACCTTTCAAATCTAATGATAGCTTTGTCTTTTGTTTCCCTATCTTAGGTTTCAGGTGGATTGTTTTGAGGTGGTGGAGGAAGGTTAAGAGGTGCTAGTTCATTTTTCTCATCTTCTTCAAGTTCAGTCTCCCCCTGAAGATGAGTTTTTGAAAAATAGGAATTTTGTTCAGCAAAGGTAACATCAATAGAGACAAAGGTTTTTCTTGTGGGTGGATGATAACACTTATACCCTTTTTGAGTAGCTGAATAGCCAACAAAGATGCATTTGAGTGCTCTTGGATCTAATTTTCCTCGCTCCTGGCTGTGAATATGAACATAGGCTGTGCATCCAAAGATTTTGGGTGCAAGATTATGATGGGTTCGAAACTCTGGGTAAAAAGAGGACAAGGTCTCCATTGGAGTTTTTAGGCCTAAGGTTGTTGAAGGTAATCGGTTTATGAGATACGCTGCAGTTAAAAGAGCTTCCCCCTAATAGAATTTGGGTGTATTGTAGTGCAATAGGAAAGCTCGGGTGGAGGCTAGAAGGTGACCATTTTTCCTCTCTGCAACCCCATTTTGTTGTGGGGTGTAAACACAGGAGGACTCATGGATGATCCCTTCACTCTAGAAATAGGAGGAAAGGGTTTGGTTGAAATAATATTTGGCATTATCGGAGCGGAAACTCCTTATTTTTATCCCGAATTGATTTTTGATCATGGAATGAAAGATGGGAATAATGGTGCTTGTAAAACCCCTCCGAAGCTGATTTTTTTTAGTGCTGTTCGTCCGAACAAACTGACTTTAGTCCCGGACGAACTGAAGAAAATTGTGAAGAATCTGTCAATTTCGTCTGGACGATCCTGTAAGGGTCGGGACGAACCGTCGGGACGAACCGAACAGAGAGCATCGTCAAGGGACGAAACAAATTGGAATTAATTTTCGTGTGTATGATCCGTGTCAAGAGGAGTTCGTCCCAGGACGATATGGGCATCGTCCTGGACGATCCTGCTTGATAAATTGAGGATTTGAGATATTTTGAGATATTTTTGAAGAGAGAGAAAAAGGCAGGAGAGAGAAAGAGAAGGAAAGAGAAGAAGAAGCTTGATTTCGAAAGCCGCGGAGCGCTTTTCGTCTGACGACGCAGTTGGAAGATTTGTTTGTCTCGCAGTAAGGACTCCGAATCCTATTTCTGATTTTGAAGATTTCGAATTTTGATATTTCTGTGCTCAGTTTTGTGTTTCTGTTACTGAAAAATGCACATAATTTTGTATTGACGAAAGTTTTACCGCACAACTTTTGATATGTTTCTGATATGATATTTCTGCACAATTTGTGTATTTTCTGTAAAGTTTCTACCGATTATTTTGAGTTATGTGCTATTTTTATCGAATATAAAATTATCTGGTTATTGAAAAATGTTGCTTTAGTACAAGTAAAGCTTTGTAAAGTTGTTTTATTCGATTTCTGGTAATTTGGTAAATTTCCGAATTTGTGATTTCTATGTACATTTCGTGTACTGCCGTTATGCCGCCGATTTCCCGTACGACTTCTGATTTTCTGAATTGATGATTTGAATGATTGAATATGCATACGAATGTGAAAATATGATTGAATCTATTACTTTTATACTACTGAAAAATAAGTGAAGACTGGTTGAACCATTGGTTGGAGATTGACTTGACCTGTACATGATGGTGGGCCGACGGGCTTTCCTTTAAAAAGGATTTGGTGTTATCCTCTATTGATCATTGATATAACGATTGAGAGTCATAAAGAGATTATTATGCCGACGGGCGGCCGACGGGCAAAGAGTGACGACTCTATTATCGAGCCAACGGATATATGGATATTTCTACAACAGCACAATGGATATACAACGATACATCGACTTGAAAAACGCCTTAATAGCCAGTGATTGTACTTGTTCAGTAAGACTACTGTATTGAATTGCATGTGTACGGTATTGACCTATTGATCTCATTATGGATTCATGGATTTATTGATATTGTCGGATTTGTATTGAAATTTATTTATTAACGGATTTACTGTTACTGTACAATTTCATTGATATTCGCATTATTTCACTGAGCATTGATACTGATACTGATATGGATATTTGATGCATAAAAAGGAATTCTATTATTAGGGTTCCTACTAGTACTTCTCCCTCTGGGCAGAGAGGGAGGTGGGTAAATGATAGGCTTGGGATTTGAGTTGGAAGGGCATAAAGAGAAAGGATGAATAAACGACCCACAACCTTCACAGGGGAAAGGTTTCCAATCATAAACAACATTGAGCATCAAATCCTCCCCATCAATCTGAATCGAAATTTTTTTCGGAAGAACAAAATCCTTGGAAATTTGGACACATACCCGGGTGAAGGTAAGACGAGTTCTTTTGGCGGTAAGGGAGTTAATAGTTAAAGGAATTCCAATGTAACTGGCAATCCTAGAGATTTCGGTCGGAGTCCATAAAGCCAACGGAAGGTCAATGATTTTCACCCAATGGGGAATGGGGCTGATTCATCCCAGACCGGCTTAAACTTTGGAGACCACCATTGCAAGATGAAAGGTTTTCCCAAAAGGAATCAGGGACCACCCGTCCAAATCATCTCTAAATCTTCTGAAGACATAAACTTCAACAAGAAATAATCATCCGCAAGAGAAAGTAGAGAAAGCGAACCTTTAAGATTCCAAAGTTTTTTCATAGTAGCAAGTAGTCGTTCATAGTAAGGTCGTTGACCTATTGAGTAGCCCATAAGAGAAAGTGCCCAATGAGAGGTACCTTCCATTAGATCATCGGCCAAAAAGGAGAGCTTCTGGCTCGAAGAGACATAAGACATTGGAAAGTCTTGAGGTTTTGAAGCAGGAGCCGACAAATTATCGGCATAAAAGGGTTAATCTCCATCAGGGGAGGTGGGGACCCTCCCTGACGGGGGGAGCGAAGAAGAGAACAACGGCGGGAGAAAAAGTGCCATAGCAGAGCGGCTTCTATTACTTCTCTTTTTGTAAGTAGTGCTTCTTACCTCCTCGAGGGCTATTATGGTCGTGTTGGAGCTTTAATTTTGGATTGGTCTATTTTGCTGAGTATTTAGACGATGTAATCTTATTTCTAGAAAAGGGTTAATTCATTGCTTGACCTAAATATGGATAAAATTGAATTATCATCATTATTGATTTTAATCTTCACAAATAAATAAATAAATAAAACAATGAGATTTCTGTTTTGAATTGATTCAAATATTTAAATGTTTATATTTTTATGGTGATATAATTTGGCAGCTTAACATCATCACAACTCTTTAAACTCAACAAAAATAACTAAATTTATTTAAGATATATCAAACAATTTTAGTGGAACATGATAACCATAACTTCACTAAAGAATTGAAAAATGAGTAGCTTATGCTTATATGCTATTTTTTAATTATCTTATGAGATAATACTTGTTTTATCAAAACCAAAATGCATATATTAATCATTTGTTTAAACTAAAAAAACATGATCTTATATTGGGTTTAGTTACATATTAGGGTTGACTTGAGATGATTAAATATCAGGACGAGCATGCTTATTCTTTTATTTTAGATAATGAAAGTTTTTTAACTGGTCAAAATTTAGATGAAAATATTTTTTTAAAAGATTTACTTGTTTTTATTCAACCACATTGCCTAATCAAAACTAAGAATTTGAGCTATCTTTTAACCTAACCACCCGCCTAAAGCTTTGTGCAACCTTATGAAAGCTTATGAAAATCATAAGTATCCTCTTGAGTTCTGAATGTTCAAGGCATATTTGTTATATCAACTAATTCTGATAATTATATATGGTTTTTAAAATAAACCAATAATTGTTCAATTTTTTAAATGTAATTTGAAATAAATTCAAGTTGTTTTGAAGTTAACTTTTTTTTTTTTTTTTTTTTAATTTTTGAAGTGAACTTGATATATGATAGGAATATATCCCTATTATATATAAAGCAATGGGTAAATTTGAATTCACAGCCCTCATAATAGGGATATTCATAGCAATATACCTTTATATTTTTATTTGGCTAAATATCACCTAATTTAAGATCACATAAATTTTGCTTATAATGAAAACAAATTTTTTATTCAAATCTTCTTGACACACAATGTAACATTTCCTATCATTGACATTGCTGATTTTTTTATTGTTTTAAGATATTTTTTCTTAGAGCATCATAAAAAAGATGACGAAGCTATGGTTGAACGAAGTGGCTTAATAAGGCGTCAAGTAGCTATGAGTTAATATTTTAACGTTAAATAATGTTATGGCATATGATTAAAGTGATTTATTAATAAATGATAAAAATCACATTTTATAATGAGGAAGAAAATCTTTTAAAATTGTGTTCAATTTGGCAGATCTTGAATGCACAATAAAATAAAGCCTTTTAATAAGGTTTGAACAAAGTTTGATCAACCATGAAAAAAGATTTGAAACTTATTTGATTAGATTGGAATTTGATTTGAACAAGGTTCAAATAGGTTCCAATCATATTTGAATTATTTTTTTTATTGTTGCTTAAAAATGATCCAAACATTGTTCGAAAATGTTTGAACATGACATGAATTAAATTTTGATTTGAATAAGTGTTTGACCTTTATTTGAACATAATTTAAATCTTAATCTTTATTTTTATAGAAATTTTTCTCGTAGTGGATTGAATTATAGAAATAAGACAACAAAGTTGGTTGGACTTTTAATGGACAATTTAATAGTTGTAATGATCCCAATGAGTATTATCCTAGTGGTACTTATTTATCTTCTATACATGGTAATAGAAAAGAATATGAATCAATGAAGCTTGAAGTTAGAGGTGATGTATTATTTTAGTGAAGCACTGTCCACCATATTAATTCCTTTGAAAGAAATAACAATGTAAGATAATCTTGCATTCTTCATCATGTAGCTACAACATGTCATTGAGATGTTTTTCGACATAGTAGACACAGATGATGAAGAATGGAATATTATCTTACATTACTATTTCAAACATAGGAGTTTGATGGTGGTGCTTGGACAAGTCTAAATTGAAGTCAATTAAAATCCTCAACATAAGCTATGTTTGCTTTAGCATATCAAAGAAATTTGTACATGCATGCTGCCACACAAAACAAAAGCAAACCAATCTGATTCATTCTCTCAAGCCATATTAACAGAAATGTTGGTCATTGATTCCAATATCAAACAGGCAATCGTGAAAATTTTCTCCACTAAAATGTCAAATACAAGAAAATATGCCGTGTGCCAGTAGCAATATTGAGAGAACTAAGATTGATGAATTCTGTCCCTCTCTGAACTCAATTGAATGGAAGTTGCAGGTGAAAATAATCCCTAATCAAGAGAAATGCGTCTTATTTTGCATACAAGGTGTGCTGTGGGGAGATCAAGTTGATTTGAACTATCAGGTTTAAGTAGATTTCGGATTTCATCCCTCGAAGTTGAGACAAAAGTGTGAAATGTAGAAAGAAATGGTGGAATCGGCATTGAGAGGGCAGAAAGCACATTGCTAAGGTACTCAATGTCAGCTGATAACTGCTGCGCCCCACGCTCTGTGATGTAATGGATTCCTCGCAGCTGTTCCATGAAGAGAGCAGTGGCACCCTCTGCAACCTATACACAATCACAACAAAAGATAAAATCAGCAAATAAACTTGATTTAATTGGCGAAGAAAAATGATTATGTTATCTGTCTTTTGACAAAAATTCTAAAGCTAGAGGGCTATTCTCATATTCTCTAAGAAAGGATTCTGCTAGCAGAGAAAGAATTCTATTAGCGGACATAAGGAATTATGTTGTTTATTTGTATATATTGGAAGTTGGAGCCTGAAGGTTGTTCTAATATTTATTTATATTTCAATTAGTTTCAGTACAATTTCAATAGTAATTTAAATATTTATTAAAAAATTCAGTATCCATATCTATTTCAATTTCAATTTTTCGTACATGACATCATAGATTTTACTCAGTAGGTCGAGAGGGCCAAAAGGACAGAGGTTGATCTGATAGTAGTTCAACGGTGATGAACTGTGCTCAAGAAGAGAATTTACAATGAGATAGATAACAGTAGTCATTCTGAGAAGAAGAACAAGTTTGAACTAGCTGAGTTTAGAAGAAGGGGATAGCCAATAACAGTTTCTTTTGGATCGAATAGAGGTAGTGTTGCCAGTTTTGGAGGTTCAGTCGATGGGGCATCGTTATGCCAACATTATGGAAGGAGACACAATGGTCAATGTTATAGAGCATTGGGTTAGTGTTTTTACAGTAAACAATATTGATGTATGATTGCTGTGTCCATAAGGTGGCTCTTATAAATGCTTTGATTGGAGCACTGACAATTCTGGGCAGCCGATAGTAGGGAGGCATAAGACAGTACCATCCCAATCATATTCTGAAGTTTCCGATGATAGGAGTGATGGACCATCAACAGGTCAGTATTATGGAAATTTGTGATGTGTAGAGAGTTTTGTTGCTTTGACTCCAATAAAACCATGAGTTTACAGTCTGATGCAGCAAAATGTCAGTGAGTTTTCAAATGTTGTGAAATGTATATTTCATATTTCTACATCTCCTTATCGTATTTTATTCGATTCTCGTACTAGACATTCTTTTACATTAGAGATATATTTTGATTCTCTCAGTTTGCTACTATTACCTAATTTTTTGTATGTAGTTTTGCCTACGGGATATAGAATGGTATCTAGTAGGATTTATTTTTATGCTTTGGAGTTTTTTAAGAGAGTTTAGAGATCTAGTTTGATTTATTGCTTATTTTTGTATTCATTGTTATTATGGGTATGCACTTAATAAGTCGGTATGAGGCTCAGATTGATTACCTGAAAAAAGTGACATTATATTAGAATGGTGAGAGCTTTGTATTTCAGGGAATTAGAGGTATTCTCTATTATCTAATTTCTAATCTAAAAGTGAATAGACTTTGGAGGAAATGTTGTCCAGTATTTTTAGCACTGTTAGAGATGTGAGGATTTCTTCTGCATTTATGAGTAATATCCTTGTAGTTCAGGAGTTTCCTAATCTCTTCCCTGAGAAGTTAGTGACTTTACCGCCGCACAGAGAGAGAGAGAGAGAGAGAGAGAGAGAGAGAGTTTTATACAGATATTTTTCAGGTACATCTCCGATCTCTAAGGCCCCATATCGGATGTAACTTAAGAAACTTTAAGAGTTGAAGGTGCAAACTTCATGAGTTGGTGTATAGAGGTTTTATCTGTTCCAGTGTGTCTCCTGGGGAGCACCTGCATGGGAAGCACTTGTATTATTTGTAAAGAAAAAGGGTGATAACTTACGGATGTGTATCAAGTATAGAGATCTGAACAAGGTAACTATAAAAAATAAGTATCTCTTACCTAGGATTGATCACATATTTGATCAATTAGTTGGATGTTTAGTATTTTTTAAGATTGATATGTGATTTAGTTATCATCAACTAAAAGTCAAAAAGGATGTGGGGAAGACTGCATTTAGCATGAGGTACGACCATTATAAGTTTTTAGTCATGTCGTTTGGGATAACTAATGCCCTAGCGGTCTTCATGGCTTTAATGAATAGGATTTTCAATAAGAATCTGCACCAGTTTGTGATAATTTTTATAGATGATATTATGATTTATTCCAAATCTTAGGATAAGCATGCAACATACTTAAGGACTGCTCTAAAAATTCTGAGGTAGCATCAGTTATATGCTAAAGTTCTCAAAATGCAAGTTCTGATTAACTAGCACTTCATTTTTTGGGAGCGTAGTGAGTAGTGCACGCATTTAAGTCGATCTCCAGAAGGTTCAAACTATTTCTGATTGGCTAAGGCTTACAACAGTTCAAAAGTTCATAGTTTTTTATGCTTGGCTGATTACTATCAGAAGTTTGTTAAGGGGTTTTCTTGGATTTTTGTGCTATTGATGAGACTGACTCAGAAGTCAGTAGCTTTTGTATGGATTATGGACTATGAGGGCATTGCTTATACGGAGTTAGATGCGAGATCTTCACTGATCATCAGAATTTGAAGTATATATTCACTAAAAAAAAATTGAATTTGAGACAAAGAAGATGACTAGAGTTGATCAAAGATTATGATCTGTCTATTTAGTATCAGACTGGTAAAGCGAATGTAGTGTCAAACACTTTGAGTTGGAAGTCTTTAAGTACTTCTCTTTCATTGCTCACTATTGTAGACTTTTTTATTCGAGATTTAGAAAAGCTGGAGATAGAGTTGATATCCGCTGATACATATTCCAATTAAACCAACTCTTCAAGAAAGAATTCATGTAGCTCAAAAGTCAATACAAAGTATCTAAAATTAAGTGGTCAGATTAAGTTTGGTAAGAGACCTCAACTTTCTCTATTTGATCATAATATCATTTTCTACAAATATTGATTATGTATTCCTTTCATTAGTGGTATGGGAGCTGAAATTTTATATGAGACACACTATTCATCAAGGAAGTAATAAGATATATGCAGATTTGAAAAGTATGTTTCTAATTGTCTGGCTTCAGAAAGGACGTAGCAGAGTCTATTTCAAAGTGTGAGATATGTCAGTTAGTAAAGGCAGAACATTAGCGACCGATTTAGAGACTGGAGGAGATTTTAATATTGTGTTTTGAATTTTGAGGATAGTTGAAAGGATCATATCCCGCTGATAGAATTTACTTATAACAACAATTATTAGCCCAACATAAGTATGACTTCTTATGAAAATCTGTACGGTATAAAGTGCAGGATCCCTCTGTCTTTGACAGAGGTGGGTGTTAGGCATATGATAGGGTCAACTTTTATAGATGACACTACAATAAAGATTCGTCTGATAAGAGAAACATTAAAGTCTGCATCGAATAGGCAGAAGAAATATTGAGAGGCACAAAATCGTTGAGTTTCAAGTTGGTGATTTTATTTATATCAAAGTCAACCCTATGAAATGTGTTAGCAGATATGAAAGAATCTGAGCTATAGGTACATTGGACTTTTAAGGTT
Organism: Dendrobium catenatum; assembly: GCF_001605985.2. NCBI lineage: Eukaryota > Viridiplantae > Streptophyta > Magnoliopsida > Asparagales > Orchidaceae > Dendrobium > Dendrobium catenatum. The sequence continues at coordinate 79,584 of NW_021318987.1, read as the reverse complement.
ACTGAGAAGATTGGTGGCCCAACGTATAGGTTATTATTACCTAACCATATGTCAGATACATGGTGTATTTCATGTATCTTCTTTGAGGAAGTAAGTATCTGATTTTGGAAAAAAATTTCTACTAATGATGCTGAGATTCATTCGAATCTGCACTATAAGGAAGAGCCCAATAGAAGTCTAGCATATGATATCAGGAAATTGAGAAGCAACCAGATTCTGATGCTCAAGGAGCAGTGGAAGCAGGCTACTTGGGAGAAGGAATCTGAGATGATATAATTATATCTAAATTTATTCTGATTTGTTTTGACTTGGAAATATCGAAGATGATATTTTTCTAAGAATAGGAGAGTTATAGTACATCCAAATTCAATATTTAGTTCAACCTATTATGACCCAACTCGAAAGAGGTAATTTATTGAATAAACTATTTTTTATATGTTTGAAAATAATTTGTATGAAAAATGTTTGAATGTGTTCTAGAGTGGCATATAGGGTTCAAATGCATATTGGTGAAATCTAATTTTTTTTTTCATTTAGAGCTCCTAGGTGTTGTGTTGTCTATCACCCTAGCGTTGGTCCTAGCACCTCGGCATTGGAATAGTGGCATCCCGACATTGTGGGCTCGGGAAAATAAAAAATGAACTAGTGCCTCAACACTAAGCCAAATTTCGCACTTAAAAATATCCAAGTCCACTATTCATTCCATTATGTTCCATTAGAGTAGTACCTAGAGAGAGAGAGAGAGAGATTCCAAGTGAGGGAGAGTTTCAAGCAGCTTATGATCGTTTTTAACTGTCAACCCAATTAAAAAAGTTGCTTGGATCGAGTTAAATTACATTTTACCTATCTCAATATTCAATAATTCGGTGGGTTTGAAATATTTTCAATCAAATTTATAATTTGATTTTACAAAAATACAATTTTATCAGATCATGATAACTTTTATCCTTTTAACTTTCAATATGTTATCGACACAACTGTTCTGATCGTTTTGAGTATTTATTTGAAATTTTTCGCCACATGATTCTAAAAAACAACATTTTTTATCAATTTAAAATTTTGCTTTGACATCTAAAAATAATGCTTTAGTGTTAATTAAAGCTTCAGAATGTTGTTATATAAGATTTTAGTAATTTGAATAGTTTCTGAAAATATGAATTATGCTTAACAAGATTTTTTTGTTGACCATTAAGGCATTTTGGTAAGTTCTAAATTTAGTTCAATTATACTTTATTTAATATAATGCATTGAAATATGTATATATTGATTGAAATGTGAAATTATGTTGGCAGAGAGAAGCGATTTTGTTATATATTATGATAAAAACTCTAAAGCCTTAGAGCAATTCTGATATTCCCTAAGAAGGGATTCTATTAGTGGAGAGAAGGGATTCTATTAGTGGAGAGAAGGGATTCTATTAACAAAGAGAAAGTATTTTATTGTTTATTTGTATATGCTAGAAGTTGGAGTTTAAAGGCTATTATGATATTTACTATAAGATATTTGTTTATATTTCAATTAGTTTCCACAATTTTAGTGTTATTTAAATGCATATTAAAAAATTCAGTATCAGTATTTGTTTCAATTTCATCTTTCCCTACAATACTTAGATTTATTATTATAGCACAATATTTTTAGTCCATTTGGTTTAAGCTATTGATTTCTATTGTTGGCTACAATAGCCTACTGAGCCATGTTAGCTTATATTTATTTTTGCTCCCACTTTTAGGTCAGTGAAAGGGTAAAGAGCAAGCTGAGTAGTTTGATAGCAGGATCTAATCTTAGCTGTAGATATACTTTTTGGCTAGTTTCATTTATGCAGGCTTGACTTCATTTTATACTTGCAAATACCAAACATTGTTATAGATATATCTTCTGATTATACATGTATTTTTAGATGATATATAAAAAAATTATTTTTTATATTTAGTCTTTCACTTTATATTGTATTTAGTAGTGGTCATGTGTTGTATAAATTAGAAGTTAATTTTTCTTAGCACTTCTCCAACTGGATCTTAGGGCCAGTTTTTGGTTCTTGTCACGATCGAGTACGGTATGACCTGTGTGGTATCAAGTTCGTGACAGGAAATGCCATAAGTTTTTGGTGATCAATGGCCAAAGACAATGCTACAGGAGGTAGTTGTTATTCACTAGGGAAAATGGTTTTAAGGTAAGAATAGCTGAGAAGGCTTTTCCTTATCATATGAGGGCTTATCACTGCCCTACAAATTGATGATCCAAGTCTTATTGTGCTAACTTTGACTTAGTTATTGGAATTGGGTGAAGGAGAGAGCATTGGTGAACATACAAGCTGGTTGATCACGAGAGTGAAGCATAATAATTTCATTAGAGTGGATGCGATACTGAATGAAATGACAATCAATCTCTGTATATTTAATGTGAGCATTGAATACGTAATTATTAGCCAAAGATATGATTGAGGTGTTATCACCATGGAGAAGCAGGGAAAAGAATGGGAATATAAAAGTCATGCAAGGGACGATGATGCCACACTATGTTGAAGGCAACAGAGGCAAGAACTTGATATTTGGCCTCTGTGGTTGATTTGGCAATGGTTGGCTACTTTTTAACACTTCAAGAAAGAAGAGTAGTTTCTAAGGTGCAATAACTACTACTGGATTTATGATCTATAGGATCATAGGCCTAATAGAAGACCAAATAGGAATGAAGAGCAAGATCTCCTTTGGTAATTAACATGCCAAGATTAGCAGTCCCTTTGATATAGTGGAGGCGTTTAAGTTGCTGAAAATATTTGTTGAGTGGTTGATGCATGAATTGACAAAAAATTGATTAGTAGTGAAAGTAACATCTACACGAGAGATGGCAAAATTCTACGAAAGAAGGTTGGGTTGGTGAAGAGCTAATATGTATCATATTTAACAAGAGACTTAAGAGAAATTGGAGTAAGGGTTGATTTCCAATAAACCAATCCAAATTTTTGCGGGAGGTCCTAAACATATTTGCAATGGCATACCCTTGGTGTAGAAAATATCCGGAAGATGTTTTGGCGAATTGAATACCAAGCCAAAAGGAAACTAAATTTGTAAGTCTTTGATAATAGCCACGATTGTGCAAGGGTGACTACCGATTATGAGAATGTCATGTAAATAAGGAGGTAAATGCATTTGGAGTTGTTGGCGTAGAGCAATAAGAGTTAGATTTACTGATTTTGAAACTACAGCTAGGAAGGAAGTTGTTGAAGGTTAGAAACTATTGTTTTGGGGCCTACTTTAAGCCATGAACGGATTTGAGAAGTTTGTAAACTTTTGTAGGGTGTTGGGGGTCCACAAAGCTATGTGGTTGGGATATGTAAACAACCTTGTCAAGTGAGTCATGGAGAAAGGTGTTTGAGATTTCCAACCAAAGAACAAGCCACTGATGGTAGAGGACAACTGCATGAAGGGTTCTAATAGTTTGGCATCTTGGCAATGGGATTGAATGTTTCAGAGTAGTCAATATCATATTCTTGTTTAGTGAGCAATTAGACAAACTCTCGAATGATCAACGGTTCCATCATACTTAAGTTTGGTTTTGAAAGTTTAACAACAATCAAAGATTTTTTGATTTGAAGGTTGCGGAATGAGGGACCAGGTACCCTGGCATTAGAGTGTAGTAAATTTGGCCGACATGGCACTATGCCATTTAGGAAATTTGGAGGCTTAGGTATAAGAAGTGGGGGTAATGTTTGGGCGGAGAGTGGCGTTAAGGGTGAATAGCCGTTAGGGTTTTAGATGGCCCATTTTGAGACAAGTTTGCATCGGATGAATTTTGAGTGGAGCTGAAGAGATAGTGGGAGACAAAGAATGAAGATCTGAAATTGCAACAGATGTTGAGGGGAATTCGATGAATGTAATGAGGAACTTGAGAATGAAGTTGAGGTAGCTGTTTGATAGGGCTGAGAAGAGTTGGATGGAGGAATTTCCACAGAAGTGGTGATCGTCAGAATGTGGAAGGAGGATAAGAGGAGATATGTGTGATGGAGAGGAAGTGGTGTGCGTAGCAGGTGGAGTTGTAAAATAAGGATAGATATTTTCATGAAATACAAAATGGCGTGAGATGATTATTTTGCTGCTAAAAGGGTTAAAACAACTATATCCATTATTTAACCAATAAAGATGCAAACGGCAGAGCATGGAGAAGTTTTGTTTGGGGAGAAGGGCTAAAGACAACTCAGTTGAGGTGTGATTACGTGATCTGAGAGGAATTTAGGTGATTACATGTGTATTTTCCACCACCATCAAATCATAAAGTTTTCATGAGTATTGAAGAAATTTTAAGCCATTTGAGTGACATGATGAATTTCTATGAAGTTTATGTTTTGTTCTGCATTGGGAGCAATCAATAAAATCTAGAAAAATCATCAATAAAGAGTACATAATATTTAAACCCAGAGGGAGGGGACTAGAGAGCGCCCTTAGACATCTGAGTGTATAAGTTCTAGGGCTGTGAACTTTGTATTCTAATTTAGGATATAAAAATCTATGGTTTTTTTACCACATTACAGGAAATGCAGAGAAAGGGACAAAACATGAGTACAAGAAAGTTGTTGCTATTTGGGTAGAAGAGAAAGCATGAAGTGGTAAGGATGTCCAAGTTGAGCATGCTAAAGGGTGGAAGATTTGGAGCTGGCTAAGAGTGCTGTAGAGGAAAATCTATGGGTGGAAGATGGCATGGGATAGACACCATCACGACTGCATCTGCGAAGGACCTAATTAATCGATAAATCCTTCTTGATAAAGCCAATAGCATCAAAGAAAACAGAACAATGAATATCAAATATTAGTTTGTTGATAAAGAAAAGATTGTGATGGATAGATGGGACGTGTAAAAGATTATGAAGTAGAAGCTTGCAAGTTGAAGGTGGAGTGGGCAGTAGACCTTGGTCGGTGTTGGTGATTGAAAAGGAAGCTCCATTTCCAAGTATAATAGTGGCCGACCCTGTGTAAGATGATGCCTGGTGAATGCTTTGAAGGTCTGCTGTTAGATGGGCTGAAGCACATGAATCATAATAATAATCTCAAATTGAAGGTTGTTGTTGGGTGAGAAGTCCATTAGCGGTATATGTAGAGATATTATTGTATTGCAGGTCACATCTATGCCAACAAATGTTGTATTGCCGATTTTCTCATAGATTTGGCAAGTAGAACGGGTGGTTGATATAGTTTGGCTACTGCAATAAGGCGAACTGATACTGTGTTGGTTTGAAGATGATGGTGATTGAAAACATCCTCTGTTATGGCCACAAGTAGCTGCGAGAGTAATCGAGGTGTTTACAACTACAAAGTATTTTGAATTCTCAATATTGATATGGACTTCTTCACTGAATAATACAGAATATAGATCCTTAGGCCGATGGAAGTAAGAGTAGTTCGCATAATGTTTTTTTACTGCATGATAAGTGGGAGGTAGGCCATTAAGGATATGAAGTATGATGTTGATACAGAAGAGGGAAGATGGGATCGGAAGAGGGCAGGCGGGACGAGAAGATTGTAAAGAGAATTATATTAGGAACCCCTGTGAGATCCATTAAACCTATCATTACATATGTGAGAAGAGGAATTAAGGAATGAATTAATTAGGATCTAATTGAAATTAAAATTGGAGAGGGAACTATATTAGGAAAGGGAGGTTGATTTAGGAAGGGATTAATTAGAAAAGAATTTTTAATTAAAATTCAAATTAGAGAGGGAAATATATTAGAAAAGTGAGGGGGTTGTTTAAAGATCGTAATAATTGATTTTTGATATTTTTTGCAATTTGAAACTTAGATCCATGAATCAAAGCAAAGAAGGATGATGTGTTAGAAGGGGAAGTGGAGCAAATCGAATCCATGGAGGAAAGATTTTCAACTCTAGAAAATTGGCTAGCGGGTACGGTCACATTCAGGCTGGCAGGCGAGCTATCTATCGCGTGCAGTGTTCATGACTGGTAGGGTGTAGGCGAGTGTTCGGGAGCCGGCCATGGGCTGGCCTGCCGGGCAGGGCGACAGGCTGGCGGGCAGCTTGTGCGGGTGGGTGAGGGCAGATGTCGCAGGCAGGTCAGCTTGCTGTTATTATTTTTTTTTTAATTATTTTTGCAAAGTTTCTCCGCCGTACAACCACCAAAAATTTTTTCGACGGCCAGATTCCGCCGAAAAAATTTTCTAGCTGATTCTTTTCATCTAAATTTTTTTCCGACGCTAATTTTACTGGAAAAAAATAGTTTCGCCGGAAATTCGCTAGAAAATCTGCCAGTAATACGTGATTTTCCTATAGTGTGGGAGGGTATACCAGGTGGAGAGGTATTTTGTGGTGAATTGGTTAAGACAGGAGGAGAAGCTTACAGTCACAGGGTTATGTCTGGAGGAGAAAGCTCTCGCTTGGCTCCAGTGGAGAGAGGCTAGATACCTGATCCGTTCATGGGAGCAGTTTAAGGATTGCTTGTTGGAATGTTTCTGAGCCATTCAGAAAGGAGAGTTACACGAGCAATGCCTTAGCTTGACACAAGAGGGAACTGTCATGGAGTATAGGGAGATGTTTGAGTTATTGTCAGGGAAGTTGAGGGGAATTTTGAAAGAAGTATTGGGGGAAATTTCATGAAGGGCCTCAAGCCTGACATACGAGCGGACTTCCAATTGCTGAGGCCGAGGGGATTAAAGGAAACATGGAGCTAGCACAAATAGAAGGGGATCGAAGGAAGATGGAGAGAAGTGGTAAGAGCAGGGTTGTGGGAGGCTCTTACAGAAGTACCGCAACTTCATTGGCACTAAAGACCAAGACAGTATCATTTCAGCGGGAGGCACCAAAGGAGAAAAGTGGGGGAGTTCACCGGGGGGCCAATTTCAAGCGCCTCATAGAGGCAGAGGTGCAAGACAAGAGAGTTCTTTGGTCTCATCGAGTACTACAGAAAGTTTGCGTGAGGGCATTGCACGAGAGTATGGCCATTTACTAAGCAGCTAAAGAAGAACGGTTTCAAATTGGGGGAGGCAGCTACAAAGGCTTTCAAGCAATTGAAGAAGGCGATGACCAGTGTACCAGTGTTAGCACTTCCCGACTTCAGCAAGCCAATTGTGGTGGAGATAGATGCGACATGATATGGATTAGAAGTAGTGCTCATGCAGGATCAGCGACCTATCGCCTATTTCAGTCAAGTGCTCATAGCTAGCGCGAGACTCAAGTCTGCGTATAAGAGTGAGCTGATGGCTATTTCCTTGGCTATTCAAAAATAGCAACTCTATTTATTGGGGAGGCATTTCCTATTCAGACCATATCAGAGCTTGAAGTATTTGTTGGAATAACAGATGCTCACAGAGGAGCATCAACGGTGATTATTCAAGTTGTTTGGATATGACTTTGAGATACACTACTAACCAGGCTTAGAAAACAAACAACTTATCCCATAAAGACAAAGAGCCTCAATTAGCATCTTTTCAATACCCATGATCCTATATTGAGAAGGATTGAAATAGGAGAGTGAACATGATGAAGGACTGAGGATGATCATATCAAATTAGCAGCTTTTAGTAACCATGATCCTATTTGAGATGCTTTGTATCAAACATGCCGAAAAGTTGGGTAAGGTTGATTGCATGGGAAGAATACTAGTACAATATCTCATACCATTCAGCAGCGAAGACCACTCCTTTCAGGATTCTCTATGGGAGAGGATCCACCCTATCAGATTCATTATGGGCAGAGCGCTACACCTATGTCCAGCATCGAGCAGTACTAGAGGAGAGAGACAACGTATGATCTAAGCTAAAGGTGCATTTGTTGAGAGTCCAACATATCATAAAAAGGAAGGCTGATGAGCATAGGAGAGAAGTAAACTTCGAGCCATGAGGTATATTTTACTTAAATTTGAGGCTCTACAGACAGAAAACACTAGCCAAAAGGAGGAATGAGAAATTATCCACGTGATACTTTGGGCCTTATGAGGTTGTGGAGTGTATTGGAGCAAAAGTCTATCAACTAAGGCTACTACCTTCATCAGCATTGCACCGTCTTTCATGTCTTACAGTTAAGAAGGCGATAGGAGAGCATACACCATCATCTCTACCCCTGACTTTGACAAAAGACATGGAGGTCATTTTGGAACCTCTGGAAGTAGCAGTTGTGCGTAGAGGGGAAACAAGGGCACAGGAGGTGCTAATCAAGTGGAAATATATGCCAGAGCATAAGGCCACATGAAAGCCATACGAGACAATCAAGAGACAGTTCCCTACCTTCCAACTTGAGGACAATGTGCATTTTTGGGAGGGGAGTATTAATACAGGAGAGGGCAGGTGGGACCAACAGGGGGCGAACAAGGCAAGGAATTCAGCCCCCCCCTAGTGCGGCCCATTAAACCTATCATTACATATGTGAGAAGGGGAATTAAGGAAATGATTAATTACAAAGGATTTCCTAATTAAAATTTAAATTGGAATTGGAATTATATCATGAAAGAAGAGCTGGTTTAGGAAGAGATTAATTAGGAAGGATTCTTAATTGAAATTCAAATTAGAGAGGAAAGTATATTAGAAAAATGAGGATGATTTAGGAGGGAAATAGGAGAAGTTTTTTAAGGTGGAGTTTAGGATTTATTTTATTTTATGCAGAATTTGATTTGAGAGTGCGATAGTTTTCTTTTTGTCGAAGATCCTAACAACGTCTAAGGTTTGGGAGAGATTCTCAACTCGAAAGAGGACCATTGTATCTTTGCTTTGTTCGTTTTTGATTTTCTATCAATAAAAATCTAATTTTGTGTTGAATCTCTTGGAGTTTTTTGCTGTTTTTGATACTAAGGCGCATCAGATGCCCTCATGATCAATATGATAACTTGCAATGACAATGTTATTGTTGAAACCGGGAATTTGAGAGGTATAAGCTTGAATTTTATTATGCAATCTACTCCCTATTTATAGATCTATACAAGGTGTATTGATAAGGAAACAAATAACTCTAGAATAATGAGAATACAATCATTCCTAAATCAACTATGGAAGGAATTAATATGATCCAGGTGGTCTTCCCATGGATTACTGTTCACAGTCGTGGATTCTCTTTGGATCGTGATGTTGAGATTTAGCACTCCTCCTCAAGCTGGGAAATATGGATCTGTCATCCCAGCTTGTCAATCATTTGGAGAAAGGCAGAATTGTCCAATCCTTTAGTAAGGATATCTGCAAGTTGATCCTTTGATGATACATGGTTGACAATTACTAGACAGTTGTCTAGTTTTTCTTTAATAAAATGTCTGTCCACTTCTATGTGCTTGGTCCTGTCGTGCTGGACGGGATTGTGGGCTATGTTGATTGCTGATTTGTTGTCACAATGTAGCTTCATGGGCTCATCCCACTTAACCATTAAGTCTTCTAAGATTATTTTGATCCATATTAGCTCACATATTCCCAAGGCCATAGTTCGATATTATGCTTCTGCACTGGATCTTTCCACAACATTATGTTTCTTGTTTCTTCATGTAACTAAGTTACATCCAAGAAATGTGCAATACCTAGAGGTAGATCTTCTATCAACCGGTGATCTTGCGTAGTCAGCATCCGTATATACTTCTAGGGTTAGTCCACGATCTCTCTTAAAGAGAATTTCTTTTCCTGGTCTTCCTTTAAGGTAGTGCAATATCCTGTCTACCGCTTGCATGTGAATCTGCTTTGGATTCTGCATAAATTGACTGACCATGCTTACAGCAAATGCTATGTCTGATCTAGTGTGGGAGAGGTAGATCAATTTCCCTACAAGTCTCTGGTAGGCCCCTTTATCTACATCTGGATCTTCTTTAGCTTCCCCCAGTTTAAGATTAGATTCTACTGGTGTCAGTGCTGGTTTACAAGCTAGTTTACTTGTTTCTTTTAGAAGATCTTTGATGTATTTTTGTTGTGAAATGAAGATTCCTTTGCTGGAGTGAGCTACTTCAATTCCGAGAAAGTATTTTAGTCTACCAAGTTCTTTGATATCAAATTCCTTAGTAAGACTTTTCCTTAAACTGGCTTTCTCCTTTTTATTATCTCCAGTCAAGATAATATCATCAATATACACTAATAATATTGTGACTCCCCCTGAGTCTGAGTGTTTGAAGAATAATGTATGATCCCCTTGACTCTGTCGATACCCATTCTGGAGCATGAATTTAGAGAACCTTCCAAACCAGGCCCTTGGTGATTGTTTGAGCTCATATAGAGTTTTTTTCAGTTTGCACACCTTGTTACATTTAGAATTTTCTTTAAACCCTGGTGGTATTTCCATAAATATCTCTTCTTCTAAATCCCCGTGCAGGAATGCATTTTTCACATCCAATTGTTCCAGATGCCAATTGTACTTGGCTGCTAGTGAGAGTAGTATTCGGACAGTATTCATTTTGGCTACAGGCGCAAACATTTATTGGTAGTCAATGCCATATGTTTGAGTGAACCCTTTTGCCATAGTCTTACATTATATCTCTCTAAGTGTGCCATCAGCTTTGTATTTTACTGAGAACACCCATTTGCAGCCGACCGATTTTTTCCTTATCGGTAGATTGATGATCTCCCATGTTTTGTTCTTCTCCAGGGCCTACATTTCATCCTTCAAGGTATTTTTCCAATTTTTATCAGATAAGGCCTCAAAAACTTCTTTAGGAATATGGATATCTTCTAATGTAACAAGAAATTTTTGTGTGACAATGAGAAGTTGTTGAAGGATATAGAGTTGTTTATAGGGTATAAGGGAGTTGGTGAGCTTACCTTATTTCCAGGAGATGGTTCAAATTCTTGGATCTACTTTGGAGCATAGCTTGAGCTTATACGTTTGGAGTAAACCTTTCCAAATCTAATGATAGCTTTGTCTTTTGTTTCCCTATCTTGGGTTTCAGGTGGATTGTTTTGAGGTGGTGGAGGAAGGTTAAGAGGTGCTAGTTCATTTTTCTCATCTTCCTCAAGTTCAGTCTCCCCCTAAAGATGAGTTTTTGAAAAATAGGAATTTTGTTCAGCAAAGGTAACATCAATAGAGACAAAGGTTTTTCTTGTGGGTGGATGATAACACTTATACCCTTTTTGAGTAGTTGAATAGCCAACAAAGATGCATTTGAGTGCTCTTGGATCTAATTTTCCTCGCTTCTGACTGTGAATATGAACATAGGCAGTGCATCCAAAGATTTTGGGTGCAAGATTATGATGAGTTCGAAACTCTGGGTAAAAAGAGGACAAGGTCTCCATTGGAGTTTTTAGGCCTAAGGCTGTTGAAGGTAATCGATTTATGAGATACGCTGCAGTTAAAAGAGCTTCCCCCCAATAGAATTTGGGTGTATTGTAGTGAAATAGGAAAGCTCGGGTGGAGGCTAGAAGGTGACCATTTTTCCTCTCTGCAATCCCATTTTGTTATGGGGTGTAAACACAGGAGGACTCATGGATGATCCCTTCACTCTGGAAATAGGAGGAAAGGGTTTGGTTGAAATAATATTTGGCATTATCTGAGCGGAAACTCCTTATTTTTACCCCGAATTGATTTTTTATCATAGAATGAAAGATGGGAATAATGGTGCTAACATCATATTTATGTTTAAGGAGATAGATCCAAGAGACTCTAGTGCAATCATCAATGAATGACACAAACCAGCGTGTTCCAGAGATATTGGGAATTTTAGAGGGTCCCCATATATCACTATGAATAAGGTAGAAATGAGTAGCATATCTCTCACTTTTGTTTGGGAATGGAGTTCTTTTATGTTTATCCAACTCACAGGTTTCACAATAAAAAATTTTATTGTCTAATTTCTGGAAAAGTTGCAAATACATATGTTTTAGGACATCAAAAGATGGGTGTCTGATAGGAAATACTTGAGTTCGCAAGTAAACCTAGTCAAAATTAGTCCAAAACAGTGAGGAAAACTGCTGTCCCAGCAGTTTAACAGCAATCACGCAGCAGGAAACACGTCCAAACAGAGAGAATTTAGGAAAAGAAATAAGGTTTTCACTAGTAGATGCAAGAAAACAAAGAAGATATAATGTTCTTCGATTCAAGAGGAAGAACCACTCTCCACAAGTCTCTAGCAAACCCTAGAGCCCAAGCACACCAAGAGATCTCAAATTTCTCATTCAAATTCAAGATGATCCAATCTCCCCCCAAATCCCCTAATTAAAGCAAAACGACTAATTAAAATGCCCTAAATACCCCTTTAATTTAAAATTTCCCTCCTAATGGTTAAAACAATCAATGCTTGGGCCCACAAGAGCTGCCGCCCCCCTCTTTTTCTCCTTGGATTTCGCCTGGAATAGACCTGGACCGGTTCAGGCCGGACCGGTCCAGCCGGCTGGGCCGGCGGCATATCAATACTCCCCTCCCAAAAACTCACCTTGTCCTCAAGGTGAAAGGAAGGGAATTGCTCCTTCATTCTCTCTATTGGCTCCCAAGTAGCGTCGAAATCTGGAAGACCCCTCCACTTGATTAGCACTTCTTTGTTGCCGTCTTTATCTGTTCTCACTCCTACTAGCTCAAGAGGCTCTAATATCACTTCCAATTCCTTAGTCAGTGTTACTGGTAGTTCTGTACTAACTGCATGTTCTCCAACCGCTCTCTTCAACTGGAACACATGGAACACTGGATGTATGGAGGCTGATAGGGGTAACTTCAACCGATAGGCCACTGCTCTAATCTTGTCCAACACTTCGTAGGGGCCAAAGTACCTTGGCGCCAATTTCTCATTCCTTCTTCTTGCTACTGTCCTTTGCCTGTAGGGTCGTAGTTTTAGGAATACCTTCTCCCCTACTTCAAACTGCAAGTCTCTCCTGTGTGAATCCGCTTGCTTCTTCATGATCTGTTGGGCCCTCATCAGATGCTTCTTTAATTCTTCCAGCACCTTGTCCCTTTCCTCTAGTTATTGCTCAACTGAAGAGACCGGTGTACTTCCTTTCCCATAGTGCACTAAGTGTGGGGGGTCCCTTCCACAAAGCACTCTAAGTGGGGTCATCTGAGAGGCAGAATGGTACGATGTATTGTACCAATATTCAGCCCAAGGCAGCCACTTTGCCCACATTCGCGGTGTTTCTGAATAAAAACACCTCAAGTAGGTCTCCAAACTTCGGTTCACCACCTCCGTTTGCCCATCAGTCTGTGGATGGTAGGCGATGCTTCTTTTTAGGACCGTGCCTTGCATCCTGAATAATTCTCTCCAAAACTGGCTGAGGAACATTTTGTCTCGATCAGACACAACAGATTCAGGAATCCCATGCAGTCTAACCACCTCTCTGATAAATGCCGCCGCCACTGTCACCGTCGTGTAAGGATGTCGTAAGAGAATGAAATGTGCATATTTGCTGAGCCTGTCCACCACCACCATGATGACCGTGAATCCTTCTGACTTGGGTAAGCCGTCGATGAAAACCATGGACACTTCCTCCCAAACTCTGTTTGGAAGTGCCAATGGTTGTAGTAAACCTCCTGGAGCCAAGGACATGTATTTGTTTCTTTGGCAGACCTCACACCCTGCCACCATCTCCTCCACATCTTTATGCATTCCTTTCCAATAGAGTTCCGCGGCCAGCCTCCTGTATGTCTTTTGGACTCCTGAGTGACCTCCAACTGCGCTGCCATGAAATTCCTGTAATAGGTGGGGAATGTGTATGGAAGTTCGTGGCATCACGAACCTCCCCTGATACAATAGTCTCCCCCCTTCAATGTAATAACCAGGATGACTATTCTTGTCTTTCTCCAAGTCCTCTCTGATCTTCCTCAGTTCCTCGTTCAGCATACTTTCTTTTTTGATGGCCCCCCAATCTACCATCAATGGCGCAAACACAACCAACTCCAGAAACTCCCCAACACATATGGATAAAGCATCAGCTGCCTTATTCTCCAAACCAGGCTTGTATTGAATCTCAAAATCATAGCCCAAAAGTTTGGATAACCACCTCTTATGCTCTTCAGTCACCATCCTTTGCTCTAACAAATACTTCAAGCTCTTCTGATCAGTCCTTACGATAAAGTGTCTTCCCAAGAGATACGGCCGCCACTTTTGTATAGCCAAGACAATGGCCATCAATTCTCTTTCATAGACTGACTTCAATCTAGCTCTGGCTGAAAGCACTTGACTGAAGTATGCTACTGGCCTGTGATTCTGCATCAACACTTCCCCTAGCCCATATCCTGATGCATCTGTCTCTACTATAAATATTTGACCAAAATCTGGAAGGGCTTGAACAAGAACAGTCGTCATAGCTTCCTTTAACCTCTCGAACGCCTGCGTGGCTGCCTCTCCCCAGCAAAAATTGTCCTTCTTCAGCTGCTCAGTCAAAGGCCAGGCAATGGTACTATATCCCTTCACAAACTTCCTGTAGTATCCGGTCAGTCTTAGAAATCCCCTCAATTCCCTGAGGTTCCTAGGTAACGGCCATTTCTGCATTGCCTCTATTTTAGTTTGATCCGCTGCCACTCCCTCCTGAGATACCACGTGTCCCAAGTATTCCACGCTTGCCTGAGCAAAACTGCACTTCTTCAGGTTGGCCTTCAATTGGTGTTCCTGAAGCACTTCCAATACCACTCTCAAATGTTCCAAGTGCTCCTCCATAGTGTTGCTGTACACCATGATTTCATCAAAAAATACCAGGACAAACTTCCTGAGGTGTTGCTTGAATACCCTATTCATCAAGTAATGAAAAGTTGCAGGAGCGTTAGTCAATCCAAAGGGCATTACCATAAATTCATAATGTCTCTCATGTGTCCTGAAGGTTGTCTTTGGGACATCAACCTCTCTCATCCTGATCTGGTGGTATCACGATTTTAAATCTAGCTTGGAAAACACCACTGACCCATGTAGCTCGTCCAACAATTCGTCAATCACTGGAATTGGGAACTTGTTTGGTACAACGCCCTTATTCAGAGCCTTATAATCCACACAGAATCTCCAATTCCCATCCTTCTTCTTGACCAGGAGTACTGGACTAGAAAATGGGCAAACACTGGGCCTGATGAACCCCGCCTCCAGCATTTCCCGGATCAGCTTCTCAATCTCATCTTTCTGGATCTGTGGGTAACGGTAGGGCCGGACGCTGATCGGAGTTTCTCCTTTTTTCAAGGTGATGGTGTGTTCCAGCTCTCTTTGAGGAGGTAAACCCTGGGGTGTTTGAAATACCTCGTTGAAATGATGTACGAGAGGCTGCACTGACGATGGAACACTGCCTTCATCCTTAGGGTCCCCCAATTGATTTTGGTCTCCCCCAAAGTCTGCAGCCACTTCATCCCCAATATGACGTCAGTGCTCCCCAATTCCAAGGGAAGGAAGTCCTTCTCCTGGATCCCCTGAATTTTCAGCACCACTCCTCTATAAACTCCTCTACCCATCTCCACCTTGCACGTGCCCATCATCACCCCGTACCCTCCAGTATCCACTAACTCCATCCCCAGCAGCTCAACAATCTGGGTGGAAATGAAGTTGTGGGTTGCCCCACTATCTATCAGTACCACCACCTCCTGGTCAGCTATCTCCCCTTTCACTTTCATAGTGTGACTCGGAGTGAATCCCACTACGGAGTTCAGAGAGACTTCTGCCACATCCAAGTGCAGCTTCTCTTCCTCCTCCTCCACTATCCCGCTCACACCTCCCTCAGTTTCCTCGTCATCATAGACGGTGAGAACCTAAAGAGTTCGGTCCTTACACCTATGCCCTGGCATGTACTTCTCGTCGCACCTGAAGCACAACCCCCTTGGCTCGCTTCTCCTGTATTTCCTTCTCTGTCAGCTTCTTGAAGTTTCCTCCAGGCCCCCCTCCTCCTATCCTCTCATTAGTTGCCTCACGTGGTACTCCCTGTGCAGTTCCTTTTGGGGTTAGGAAGGTAGTCGTAATCCTATAGGATCCCCTGGTGCTGCTGCTTCGAGCCCCCCTCTCCAGGTGCCTCTGATCCTCCACCAATTGGGCCAAGTCGCGTGGCCTCATATCCCTGATGGCTGCCCTGATCTCCGGTTTGAGTCCCTTCATGAAGTTCCCCTCTAGCACTGTCTCAGAAAGTCGATCCAACCTGCTCGCGAGGTACTCAAACCTGTCGCGATAATCGGCTACAGTCCCCTCCTGTGTCAGGGCGAAGAACTGCTCGTAGAATTCTCCTCCCCTACTGGTTCGGAAACGCTCTAGCAGACAGTCCTTGAACTCCCTCCAGCTTCGAATGGGCCTCCTCATGTCCCGCCACTGGTACCACACTAAAGCCTTGCCTTCCAAACACAATCCTGCAGCTGTAAGTTTTTCCTCCTCTGTCAACCCATTGACTGCAAAGTACCGCTCCACCTTGTAGATCCAGCCATGTGCGTCCTCGCCCTCGAAGATGGGCATCTTTAATTTTCTCACCCTTGGGTCTCCTCCATTCCTCCGGTACCCTCCATAACCTCCCATCCCTCGAAGTGGAAGAGCTCCCCAAGTGTCCCGATCGTCCCTCCGACGATTATACTCGAACCCCTCGTCATATTCCCCATTCTTCCTTCGAAATCATCACCTCAACGCTGAATTTCTTCAAATTCAGCACCTCGATGATGAAATTCCTCCTTTCTTCCTTCAAATTCAGCCCCTCGACGCTAAATTCTTTCGAATTCAGCACCTCGGCGATGAAATTCCTCCCTCCCCCCTTCAAAATCAGCACCTCGACGCTGGATTCTTTCAAATTCAGCACATCGGCGATGGAAATCTTCCCGTCTGCCGATAAAATCAGCCTCCCATTTGTCATATCCCCTACTCAACTCCTCAAAAGTGGTTCTAGCGGAGGCATCCCGTCATCTCCCTCTAGAACTTCCACTTCCGGATTTTCCTTACCCCCAAACGGGTTAGGATTTCCTCCCCTTCCATGGCCGCCCACGGTCTCGGATGACGCTGGTACCCTCCGTAACCTCCCATCCCTCGAAGGGGAAGAGCTCCCCAGGTGTCCCGATCGTCCCTCCGACGATTATACTCGAACCCCTTGTCATATTCCCCCCTTCTTCCTTCGAAATCATCACCTCGACGCTGAATTTCTTCAAATTCAGCACCTCGACGATGAAATTCCTCCATTCTTCCTTCAAATTCAGCCCCTCGAAGCTTTCGAATTCAGCACCTCGGCGCTGAAATTCCTCCCTCCCCCTTCAAAATCAGCACCTCGACGCTGGATTCTTTCGAATTCAGCACATCGGCGATGGAAATCTTCCCGTCTGCCGATAAAATCAGCCTCCCGTTTGTCATATCCCCTACTCAACTCCTCCCTCAAAAGTGGTTCTAGTGGAGGCATCCCGTCATCTCCCTCTAGAACTTCCACTTCCGGATTTTCCTTACCCCCAAACGGGTTAGGATTTCCTCCCCTTCCATGGCCGCCCACGGTCTCGGATGACGCCGGTTTTTGTTTTTCTTCCATCATTTTCTTCATTAATTCTTCTAATGCGGCAAATCTTCCGTCCATCTTCTCATGGATTGATGAGAATTGATTTTGAAATTCTGAGATCTTGTCTTCGAAATCCGTCTTTAATTGCCCTAGCTCTCCTTCCAAGACCTCAACCTTTCTTCCGGCCATAGTGCCTTCTCTGTCCTTGAGAATTCCTCTTCCAATAGAGATGATCTACCGCTGGAATTTCAGAGATCCAGCAGCCAAGGGTCCCAAATCGACGCTCTGATACCAATTTGATAGGAAATACTTGAGTTCGCAAGTAAACCTAGTCAAAATTAGTCCAAAACAGTGAGGAAAACTGCTGTCCCAGCAGTTTAACAGCGATCACGCAGCAGGAAACACGTCCAAACAAAGAGAATTTAGGAAAAGAAATAAGGTTTTCACTAGTAGATGCAAGAAAACAAAGAAAGATACAATGTTCTTCGATTCGAGAGGAAGAACCACTCTCCACAAGTCTCTAGCAAACCCTAGAGCCCAAGCACACCAACAGATCTCAAATTTCTCATTCAAATTCAAGATGATCCCATCTCCCCCCAAATCCCCTAATTAAAGCAAAACGACTAATTAAAATACCCTAAATACCCCTTTAATTCAAAATTTCCCTCCTAATGGTTAATACAATCAATGCTTGGGCCCACAAGAGCTGACGCCCCCCCCTCTTTTTCTCCCTTGATTCCGCCGGAATAGACCTGGACCGGACCGATCCAGCCGGCTGGGCCGGCGGCATATCAGTGTCCTAGTCTATAATGATGAAGCCAAATAGTGGAATTCCTATCGATTAGGGATAACAAAGAGCAACTTTTTTTAGATTGGTTTGGTTCTTCCCGGTAGTAAAATCCTCCTCTCTCCTTAGCAAGTCCAATCTTCTTCCCCGATCTCTGGTCCTGAAATAAGCAATAAGTAGGGTTAAACAAGGCTTGACAATTATGGTCATTGGTAAGTTTTTGTATTGATATCAGTTTGTGGATAATTGTGGTACGTGGAGCACATTTTTTAGGGTGAGGGATGGGGATAATATGATGTCTCATTGGCCAGCTACGGTGGCAAGAGAACCATCAGTAGTGATAATTTTTTTATTGTTTGGGCAAGGAGTATAGTTTATGAGGTGTGTGGGTGAGTGGGTCATATGATATGTGGCTCCTAAATCAATGATCCATTATTCATTCAAATGATTTCTGGAAGTACTTAAACTAATAGAAATTGGAGTCTTACCTAATAGTGCAAGTGAAAAAGAAGCATTTGATTTCTCAAGAAATACCAGGAGACGTTTCAATTTATCAATATCTTCTTTATTGAATTCTCCAATGATGAACTGTGCTTCAGGCTTACTTGTAGTGTTGTTGGCATGTGATATGCTCCTTGTTTCATCCTTTTGGTTTCACTCCTTGCTGGGGGGTTTTCCATGTATCTTCCAGCATGTTTTTTTTGTATGTCTTGACCTTTTACAATAGCTGCACCAAAGTGAGTCTTTATCTTTAAATTTTAAAGAATCTTTACCTTTCTCCTTCCATGATGATTCTTTGTTCATCACCATTGCTAAGCTTTCAACGACATTTGGTTCTAACATCACTCGTCGACTTTCTTCTACACGGATGACAGAAATGGTTTCGTTGAGTGATGTCGTCTCCTCTTTGCCGAGGATCTGAACTCTAACTTGGTCAAATTCTGCATTTAGTCCTGCAAGAAAATCATAAACTCTATCTTTTTCAATAAAGTTCTTTAGGATCGCAGCATCTTCCGGACATCTGGTTTCTATGCACCTATAGTGATCAAGTTCCTACCACAGATTTTGTAGAATGGTGGCATACTCCGTCACGGTCTTATTCCCCTGCTTCGTGCTTCCAACTTTGACTTTAACTTCAAAGATTTGAGCCGCATCATGAGCTTTGAAGAAGGTTTGTCTGGCAGCATCCCATATGTCTTTTGCAGTCGAAAGAAACATAAATGTATCACTAATTTCTGGAGTCATGGAATTCCACAACCATGACATAATCAGGGAGTCTGCTTCATCCCATGCCCCAAATTTTGAATCTCCTTCTTTTGATCCTCCTCCAAGGAGGTGATGTATTTTACCTTTCCCCTTCAAGTAGGTCTTCACAAATTGAGACCACTTCAGGTAGTTCTTCCCATTTAGACGATAGGATGGTTGCATGCGTTGAAGGTCACCTCGTCCTTGGTGCACCATTGACTCCTCAGTTTGATCAACGCTTTGAGAGGAGTTAATTTCTGACATTGAAAAGCAATTAATGCTTCATAGAATTTTCTTTGTTCGACAATAAAGGTTGAAAGATAAAGGTTTTTTTTTCTCTCTTTTCTCTTTTTTTTTCGGCAATAAAGGTTTAAAAATAAAGGTTTTTTTTTCTCTCTTTTCTCTTTTTTTTTTTTTTCTCTTCTCTTTTTTTTTTTTTTTTCTTTTCTCTGGTTTATTAAACCAAACCATCCGAGCTCTTTAAAAAGCTCAGATCGGGACTAGGCACGGGGTCGAGCTCTAGAGAAGTCCCGTTCGGCTTCACGGTCACTCCTTTCGCTTACAGGGCGCCGCTCGGTTAGGGTACGCACACACGCAGGGAGCCGCTCGGCTTCCTTGGTTCGCAAGAGGCTTCTCTTCAGGTTGGATCGGGACGCCTTCAACCGTCTTTCCTTCTTGTCGGATCGGGATGCTCGCTCCTGTCGGGAAGATGTTCTGGATACAATGCAACAACTATAGAGAGAAAGAAAACAGAGAAAACCGTAGAAGAGAAATCCCGTTCGGCTTCACGGTCGCTCCTTTCGCTTACAGGGCGCCGCTCGGTTAGGGTACGCACACACGCAGGGAGCCGCTCGCTTCCTTGGTTCGCAAGAAGCTTCTCTTCCGGTCGGATCGGGACGCCTTCGACCGTCTTTCCTTCCTGTCGGATCGGGATGCTCGCTCCTGTCGGGAAGATGTTCTGGATACAATGCAACAACTATAGAGAGAAAGAAAACAGAGAAAACCGTAGAGTATTGTATATATTTTCAGCTATTACATGTGGTGTATTGAAAGTGTATATAAAAGAAAAACAGAACAATTTCTATCCAGTAACAGATGCTTCAGAAATTGCACGGTTGAGATGCCATGAGCTGTTAGTGATCAATGGCCAGAGAGAGTGCTACAAGAGGTATTTGTGATACTGCAGGGAAAGTGGCTTTGAGGTAAGAAAAGCTGTGAAGGCTGCTTACTTAGCTTATCATGTGAGGGCTTATCAAGAGGAACCAACTTTTGGTGGATAATCTGACTTTAAAAATACAGGAAGTGAATCAGTAAATGCCGATTTACAAGCAATTTCACTCACAATGTTGATCTGGGTAGCTTTACAGAATAACCTTTAGAGTCAAAATTCAAAGAAAGCTAGACTGTTGGAACTTAGAAGAGTCGAATGCAGAAAGTGTAAGGGCGGAAAGAACCATGGTTTTGGAGAACCGACGCCTTACATATATTCCAACATTGAACGGTGATAAAATCTGACCAAGCTGTGCCTCAAGGAGGCTTTCATCAAATGGATGCGGCCAAGCTCATATGGATGCCCCCAAACAGGGTAACGTGCTGTAGGCGATGGAGTGTTTAGTTTCTTGGCGTGAAAAAATCATGCCTATGCAGAATGGAAAAGTAACTTCGTTGCTTCTTTAATAAGAGAAGTGAGACTAGGCTTCATATTAACATTCCAATTAACCTTGACCAACTTTGAGGTATCATAAAAAACTAGTGTTTGGCACTCGCATCAGTACTGATTTTATTTTGCCTTTTTTTCCCCTGCAAATCGTAAAACTGATCGACATTAGATTGTTAAATAAATATTTTATTTTCTAGTAGCAACGCATCATATTTGTTCTGTTTTTTCTCCAATAAAGTGCACGTCTTCCAAGCCCCTCAGCTTCTCAATACCAAAACCACCCAAGCACTTTTCTCGGTAAAAACAAAATGCAAATCAAAGTGCAGCGGTTTATTATTATGTTATCAAAGCAAAGTCAAAAGAACCAAACTGGCGTTTTCAAATCTGATATATTCCTCCATCACACCAACAAAAAAAATACCCTTCAGATTTTTCATCACTGCTAGGTTTTTCAATTAATATTGTTACATTTTTCACATAGCAAAACAAGTTTTTAAACAATCTGAATGCCAGTCTCAATGATCGAGGATTTCTTTTTGTGTCCTAGACTAACGTTCAAGATCTTATATTCTTATCACTGATGTTAAACTTAATAAACCTGGAAAGAATGTCCCACTAATAAACCATAACAAGGAGCTTTAACTTCCCATATGATTTTTATCATCAACCAAGTCTTCTGTTTTCAGAACAATAATTAGGAACATAAAAGCAATTTCAAAATAATGATGGTTTATAGAAAACTAGAAATTGATAATGAGTACTAACCTTGAACATCCACTCAGTAGCAAAAAATTGGGCCTCTTCATTGCTAGCTTCATTGTTGGCGATGCCCTCAGCAAGGGGTTCCAACTGCTGGGGCAAAGTAAGGAGATATTCCCCAATACTCGTTACATAGGCCTGAGGATAGGCATTAAAGCTTGGGAGCGGATGAAGACTTGGCTCTTCTACAGATGACCATATTGGCAGCCTAGATACATCATTTAATCGCTGCCTAACTTTTGATATTAGAACATCATAAACAAGTTCATTCACTGTGTCTGCAAATGCTGCCACTCTTTGTGCTGTGAGCGGAAGTGCATGGAAGCGTGGATCTTTTGACTGCATGGATTAAAAGAAGAAACTATTCAAAAAATCAGAAAGCTTAAGATCAATAAATTAAGAACATAAAGAGAATGTTTCACAATGGATAGAAAGTAAAAAGGTCGCAGGAGCCAAATGCTTGCTATGAGAAGATAGATATTTCCTTCACGCTCTTCTTAGGTCGTCTAATTTTTACAAGGGGAAATGTCAGCTAAGCAACTACAGAAAATAAATAAAGCTTTCTAAGGCCAGAGTAATCTGCAAAATTAGTCAAATGAACGCCTAGAAAAGGAAAAAATAAAATCGATCATAAGTCCTAAAGACAAGATGAACTCTGCCTAAATCAGCACAGCATGGCATTCAATCCCATTGTTTATCAGACTTTTCGTATGAAAAATAGATTGCATGGACCTAATATATTACTAACTAAAGCAAGGCTAACTTAACGTAGCTATCCCAATTTAATATCATGAATAAGAAGTAATGTCTACATTGAAATATATATTAAATATAAAAGTACAGATTAATACAAAATTTTAGCAATTCCTGGAAAAAAACAAGTAGCAACAAAGAGACCGACATTATTTGTCCAAGAATTTTTGGTGGTCACATGACGTAGTTAACTAAAAAAAGATTGCTCCTAGGAGTAGCCCATATCAAATCAGCGCTAGTAATATTGCATTATCTAACAACGAGCTTGCCTAAAATCCTAAAAAATCAAAATACTACAAAAAATAACAAAAAACGTAATAAATTTCATGTTTCTTGTTTGGAAATATCTATGTACCATAAAAACTGTAACAAGAATATACTAAACAAAACATATAGTTAGATGTCCCAGAAATGATGGCAGGGCCTGGAAGGACTTGCATGAAATTCTTAAATATATGTCCAATATTACCTGTTCTAGGAGATTAAAAAGCTTTCTAGCCTTCTCCGGCATGTTGATAAGCCTCAAAGATGCAACATCCAGTGCTGCTCTACCTGCAAGAGGCAATTCCACATTTGCATTGCCGCTTACTAAATAAGACTGGTCAATGTTCGAACCAAAAACAGAAATGGATAAGCTTGTGCCAATCCTCGCGAGTGTGGCTCGTAAAGAAGCTTCAAAAACAGATGCTCTGCTAGTTAAGCAATCAGCAACAGTAAGGATCTGCAGTGCACCCTGGACTATGGACCACTCCTCTTCTTCAGATACGACATTCATGATCTTTCTGTCAATACCAGCATCCTTCTTTGAATTATCACTTTGTATAGCATTGTCCACTCCACAAACTGATCTCAAGGATTTTAAGGTTTCTTGCAGGTTTGAGAGATATTGCAACATCAACTCATCAAGGTTACCAAGAAGCTCATCCATCTCAGAACCACCTGTAAAGCTTATGCATCTCTCTACAGCTGCTTCAAGAAGTACAATTACTTGAGGGATTGATTCTTCCATCCTTCGAACAGTTTCACTAAGTTCAATGCCTTGAGCACCAACACCACGGGCAACAGCTCCTCGAATATTTATTTCTGAAATTGCTGAGGATAGAATAGCACGCTCCATTTGCCCATATCTAGGTGAAGGAAAAAACTGTTTTATTCAGAAAATTACATGACTGGATCTAGTCTAGTTAAAAAAAGTAGGGTGGGTAGCACTAATAAAACAACAGAATCTGTTGAGAAACAGCAACAATAAGCTTAGCTACAGGTCTACCTATATCAAGCCACAGACAGGCATAATAAGGTTTAAGTGTGAACCTTTGTTTGTATACTTCGTATGAAGAATAAACAGACTTCAATGTGCGTAGGAGAACCTGAACGTCAGATTCTGCAAACAAGTGCTGGATGTTCCTTGCAAAAGCACCAGTCATGTTATGAAGTTCAATTAGCGCTTCAAGATGCTTATTATGAATTTTAGTGCCATTTGGTATGTCTCCAGATAGGATATCCATTACACCTGAAATTAGCAAATGAAGGAACATGATATAATCACTGTATTAATGTGGAATGCATCTTAGATAGCAGATGAGCTGATGACTAGCAGAAAGAAAATACTATCAAGTGATGGCAGATTAAAATTTATAACTGCTCCGTTCTACTTCCATATCAAGAACAACAGCAAAAATGATAAGAAGTTTGAAAATTCTAAAAAAAAATGTTACTAATTCAGAATCAATCTATAAATTGCCTGAAATTCCTTTCCTTTCATATTGAGGCCTAATTTGTCAATTTCCTGTCATTTTCCTTGCTTATAAAGCCAATTTAAAGCTTTTTTATGTAATCTGAGAGGGTAAAATAATTTTTTAAGCATACGCATAACAAAATCAGGCCGAATTTCCTCTTGTCGATAGATAATTACATCTATGTTAGTCAAACAAAAACAGTCAAAACACAAGGCAATCATAACAGTTTTTCTCAGTTATACCATTAATAACATTATTTTCCTAGAATAGAACTTTGATGGCTAAGTGGAATAAGGCATTTCCTTTTCTTTATTGCTTAATCTTAAAAGAAAAAATTAAAAAGCTTGCTGTACTTTTGAATGAATCCAACCTGGAGATTCTCAGAATGAAGAGAGGTGCAGGAAACATTATAGCAGATAAAGTCACAGATTGCATTCATCCATAATGAAAGAGGAAATGCATTCCTTGAACTTTAAAAGCCTGTTTGGTTGTGAATTTAAGCTAGTTTGACAAAGGTCTAAACCTACACTACTCTACTGATATTACCAAACAGGTTTAAAGCCTTGCATGTAATCTCAGTGAACTTAATCGCAAGAATGCAAATTAATTCAGCTAACCTAGGATTAAGCAAAGCCATTACCTCCGAGATAACTTTATCCAAGGGAAAAAGGACAACAATACATGTATCATTCAATAAAAAATGAAACACAATGAGGCACACTAACTTTTTTGCTGTTAAATGAAGCAGTATATTGAGCAAGTTTATATGGGTAAAAGCGTTTTTCTAATACCAACAAGAAGAAGACGAACAAATCACATAGAAAAAATATGTAACCTTTTCCTCCAAGTAAGGTTATTTACAAAAGCTCAATCAAACTCCCAAAATGCACTGAACCCCTACGTAATTAAAAACCTTACAATCAACACAACCTATACTAGTACTTAAACCTAACAAAACAAAAATTATAGGGAAAATAATCCTAATAGTCTGCACATAAATTAAAAATTACAGCAATCATCATGCATTTTAAGTCTCAAGATCCAATACTTTAAAGTCTAGGAAAGGGAAGTTCAAGATGCATATATAATACAAAATATAATTTGCTATAGAGAATGTATTCACATCACATTCATTCACCTCATTGAGAAATATAAACAAAAAAGCTGCATAAGGCTTGAAAGCTCAGGAGGACACATTCTAATTTTTTAGATAAATCATTCTAATTTTTTAAGCACCTGTACCCACCTGCTTGAAAATAAGTGAAGCATAAATTAGGTTATATGCCAACGAATTTAAGAATTTAACTGAATAAGCTTCATGAAATCAAACCTTTAATCAATGTTTTGGTTTCAGGAACGACATCCCCAGTTGCGAGGTTGATACGTTGAACAAAACTTGAATACAACTCAGACATGGTCTCATCCAGTAACTTCGGCACCAAAGAGATGTAATCCTCAGGTAAAGCATTCATGCACCTACAAGCATCATGCTGGTCAGCGTTGAGCTCAGTTCTTAAACTATTACATGCACACAAGTTAAGTCATGAAAAACTTCTTCCTATGTCAAATCACTAGAAATAATGAGAAAATATTGGTGAAAAGTATTAACATACCACTTCCATTCATGTTCAAGGTAAAGCAAAAGCTCATCATAGAAACTAGGAAGCCAGCTGCTGAAAGAAAGAGAGGATGCATTTGTAGCATCTACAATGTTTGGGCGACTTTCACCGTGCTTATCGATCTCAAGCTTGTTAATTCGCTGCTTAGATTCAAAGTCTTCCCAGAGCTTTTTTAATGGCTTTACATGCATTTTAGTGTAATGTACCTCTAATGACTTGTATCTTCCAATTCGAACAAGGATTTGTCTTAAATCTTGTACAGCTTCAACCTAGTCAATCCTTTTTAAAACGTTAAATGCTTAAAGTCCCAAAATTATTTTCTATCAAATTATTAGAAATCCAAATTTATAACAGAAACACAAACACAAGTCAAGTTAGGATTAAAAGATGTTAACCTTACGATGTGCAAAAGCGTCTGATAAGCGAGGCTGAACCATTTCCTCCAACCGGTCTTCCAAGACTTCCAACTGCTTTCTCACATTGGCAAACTCCGCAACCTAGGGACAAAAATCTTTCAGGTAAATAAACTCGTCCAAAATTGTGTGGTTCATTGCATAAACTATAAATAATTAATTCAAAGATGTAGAAGGAGAGATAAAGAGATATACCTCGCCAACAGCAGACAAACAATGTCTCATGTTAGCCAAAGTATCTGCAGCCCGTGGAAGATCTCCACTGGCAAAGACATCTTCAACACTTGCACTCAACTGTGTCAAGCCTGCAGCGTCCTTTTTTTTCAGGATTTCAGGAATGCTGATTAATCAGATTGGAAAGCTAAAAGACACGGCTAAAGAGATAAAAACTATCACCTAAACAGTTAATGAAATATGCCGCTAGATTGAAGAAATTACCTGCAATATTTCATAAGTTGCTTCCATACGTTGCTTTACCGTATCTATTTTTGCAAGAGCAGCCACAGACTCAGCTGATGTACCTTCTGCCTGCCAAACAAAGTCATCTGACTTTCATTAAACTAAAAAAAAAAAAACATAAATTTTTATTATAATGTTTCCCAGTTACATATTAAAAACAGTATGCAGCAAATATCAGATCAAGGCTGATACAGCAACTGGAAATCCATTTGCAGAGCTGCCCTTTATTCTACTGACAGAAACTGGAAATCCATATGCAGAGCTGCTTCTTATTCTACTAGCTTGGGACCCACACCTCATTTGCAGAATTCATCTCACCATCCATTGATAACCGCCCTATTAACCTCTACCTTTGGATGATAACAAGCTTTGTAGCTACTAACGATTACACATTATGCTTTGAGTATAAATATAGTGACTGTAGCCAATTTGGTGTGGGAAAAATGAATGCAAACTTAAAGTTCTGCTTCAATGTATTTCACTCTTTCTATTTTACATTCCCATTACTTCAATATTGGTGGTTTGTATTTTTATATGATAGTTGTATACTTATATATAAATAGGTACCCAAAATAGTGAGATAAAGGCTTGATGTTATTGTTGTTATAATTGTATATGTATATGTGCCCATGTAAGTAATTAGCAATTAGCTAATAGGTTTCCATCAAAGAGCTCGATCGAGAGGGTTACGTGATCAAGGTGGCACTCGTTCGAAAGGATTGTGCCACAAAGAAGTAGCTAGTACCAGCCAATAGTAAAGCAACCACTCTGCCCTATAGAGATTGCAACTTGAAAAATTGTTCTGAGATAATAAATCAATGATGCAATCTTCTCAACAAACTACCCCAAAGGACTCACCCAAACCAGTACACCTTAACTGAACTTGTTCACCCGCAACAACTATCCGCGATCAAGGTCATTCGCTTGATGTTGGCATCCCAGATAAAGCCATGAAAAGTGCACACCTCTAAAGCATATGACCATGAACTTCACTAGCTAGGCTCATCCCTAGCATGTAGCTAACCTTATCTAGGGAACTTGCAATTTCGCTTTTGGGAACTCGACACTCGTTCCACGGGACTAGCCCCCATAGCGTTGTCTCACAAGCCAAATTTCGAAGACTCATCAAATACACTCGCCCAGAAAGCTTGCCTTAGGCACTTGCTTGAGAGATAGTGTGCATGTTAAAGACATGAATTCATATGTACCTCTCCTAGCTAGTCCACATTTTGTGTCAGTCTATAACGGTCACATCATGTACTATTTTATTTTTTATTATTGTAGATGTAGCATTTCATGCAATCCTCTTGCAGATGTAGCAATACAGGATAAAGAGGCATAATTGGGAGCTCTTTTTGAGAGACCTTTTCTATGTTATTGAGATATTTCTTAATATCAAATAACTTTGATTTAACTCTCCATACTCACTAATCTTACTCGCCCATTTTTTCTAGATCTTGCATGCTACTACGGTAAGGTGTAATCCACAAATAAATTTGGATCTCACATTCTCTAAGGTGTAATTAACGTGGATTGATTCTAGTGACTAGAAGATTAGCACAACCTTTTGAATCAACATTTCATCTATATTTATTTCACCTCTTTGAATCGAAGATATAGCAATTTCCTTTGAATGCGAAGAGCGACAAAACCAAGTGTCGTCCATGAGCAAATATAACCAAAGCTACACTACCCACCATGACTTAAAGAGAGAGAAAAAAGGATCACTAAGATTATCCAAAATGCACTAGGGTGAGAGATCACACAAGGGAGAGCACCCAGAAGGATCGTCCAACTTGACAGCTAGTCGAAGGAGACCCAACACAGATATCAATGCCCAACAAACCACAATCACACCAGTGATGAGGAATATAACTCTCTGCCCAAGTGAGGAGGGAGTCAGAGTTGATTAACATGTTCTCTAGAGAGTCACAGAAGCAAGATCACTAATCAAGTTCAAAATGCCTAACCTAAACTCATAACAAGGAAGATCAAACCACATTGACCGTGTGGTCTATTTTAAGTCGGTGATGTCGCTAATGTAAGCCACCAATGTTGCAATCCGGAAGTCCAACCTTGTGTTTTGATGATTACAAACATTATTGAATGATCATTTACTTATTCCTTCATTGTATATTGCAAATTTTCTTGCATCACTAACTATTTCAAGTACAACATAAGCATCGGGGTCTAAGTGAGTTTGTGTTTGATAAAATATGTATTTTTTATTTTCTTGAGTCATTTTATGCGATAGGTGTATGTTGGCAAAGTAACCTAGCATGCACTCATAAGGTGGGTAAAAATTAATAGTTAATTATTTTTTGTTAATCACAATGTACGATCTATTTAATAGAAATTAATTCAAAATTTTAATTAAATCAAATTAATAAAAATTAATATATAACTAATCTTACTGTATGACAACTAAATCGTACAAGATAATCAGCTATTTTGCTAAAACCCTCCAACGAATTTTTGTTACAAAAATTAGACAATTTTGAAATTTGAACTAATCATACTATATAAACATCAATTAAAATAGCCTAATTAAATCCCAAGAATTAATTAATTTAATCAGAATCAAATCTCCATTAATGATCGTACTATATGATCACCATCGTATAGTACGATCAACAAAGAGCTTGATGGATGATCTGTGATTCGATATAACTAATCATATTGTACGATTGTACAACTCAGTAGATGATCTGTGGATGACCTAAATGAGCATCACTTAGTGCAGTACCCAAAGAAGACTATTGGGGAGTAAGCATAGGTCGATTTCAACCAAACCAATATAAATCTGGTTCGCATATTATTTACTTTCTTGCAATTTATTTTTCTACACTTTGATTTGCTTTTGTGTAATCTTTGTGAAATATTTTTTGGGTGATAAATCTCTGATTAAAGTTTTGTTTTGAAATTAAAAAATATATATTTATTTTCTAAAAGTTTAAGATATTTAAAAAAATTATTTGATTTTATTTTTTTATATTTTATCCTTGTAAATGCTTCCCATATCTCATTTTGATCTTAAACAAAATATTATTTAAAAGACCAATTCACCCTCTCTTTGTGTCCCATAAGCACTTTCAACCAATGTCTTGAAGTACTGATTGTTCTTCATCACCTTAAAGGAGTTCACCCTATGGTGATTTTCTTACTTATCATTGAGCATGATTACTTCATTCTAGGAGTTCAAGAGAATGTTCATTAAATAGTTTGTGAGTGCTCAAAGGCTATTTAAGAGCACCCATAATCTATTGAAGGTTAGGCAAGAGCCAACCAAGTCATTACAAAAGCTTCATCATTGGGTTCCAAAAGGAGATACTGGAGGTTAATGTTCTAGAGCTAGTAATCAAATAGGCTACACTAATGCAAGGCCGGCAAGAATGGCAATTTAGGAATACCCTTGAACTTCAACAACTACGAATGTTGGTCGAGCCGTTGTAACTTGCCAATAACCACATCAATGCAGAAGGGGGGTACAACAATGTGGTTGAGGCATCTTACACTACTCGCCCCAAATCACAACCTTTAGGCATGGCACGACTGAAATTGCCCAAGAGATAAAAAAATAGATAAAAGGCCACACATGCCACAATACCAATGCGATTTTGGCTAGCAAAGAGCACCGCAACTAATGAGAGCTCTTAGAATCACTGGACTGCCCACTCCGTGAGTGGAGGTATGCCACGACCCACTCGCCCATACAGGCAGAAAGTCATACACCTTGGTTACTAATACCCAACCATCACTCCTTTACTCATATCCATAATCGAGTTCATGGATGCCATCCAAAATAAGGAGCTCTTCAAGCACCAGATGCCCACGAAGGCAAGTGGCCATACAAGGGATACCTTAAAATATAGTACCTTCCATAATAACCGCAGACACGACACAAAGTAATGCAAGCACCTCTAAAGACTAGTAAAAGACCACATGAAGGCAAGGAAACTAAAGGAGTTCATCCTCTCCATTCCAAGTAGGTGGCTTGGGAAGACACCCATAGAAGATCAAGAGTCCAAGCACGTTTCCACCCATGCCATCCACATCGCTTGGGTAGTACTCTCCATTCTTGGAGGAGACAAAGTCGAAACTTGAAGGGAGGCAAATTTTGAGAGGCCTCACTCAAGATAAGTCAGCTTGACCACCACCTCACGAGTACCTGTTATTGATGCCGCCCTTATCACCTTCTGTGAGGCACAAAGTCTAGCTAGTAGAAACCCTTTCAATGATGCCGTGTTAGTCATGAAATTAGTCATAAACTACTAGATTGGCAACATCCTCATCGACACAACTTTTGTTTATATTATTTTTAAACATGTTTTTGATAAAATGTACTTGCATGCTTCCCAACTCACCCCAAACATAGGTCCTCTTTACAATTTCGCCAGCAAGACACAAAAAAACTAAAGGTATGATAACTCTACCAGTCATCTAGGGAGAGGGTGAGTATGAGTGCATTGCAATGGATGGCTTCATTATCCTAGACACTCCAGCCACATACAATGCAATCTTTAGGTGACCCCCCTCCCCCTCTAAATACCTTTAGGTTGGTTGTATCAACATACCACATAACACTCCAAGTTCCTAGCAAAAGGCTAGGAAATCATAGTGAAAAGCGACCTCACCCAATAACGGAGATGCTAACCTACTACTTTAAGGTTATAGGGAAGGTGGAAACTTCCCCTGATGAGCTACTGCAACTAGACGTGGAAAGAGGATCAGGGTCGGAGACTATAGTAGCTATGGAGGAAGTCCAAGCGGCAGAGGGTGAATCAGAGAGAACCCTACAGATAAATTCAACATTCAATCATGCGCATGAAAATGAACTCATCAAAGCACTGAAAAACAACCTTGATGTCTTTGCTTGGTTAATAATGGAGATGTCAGAGATTGATAATGAAGTTATCTTCCTCCAGTTGAATGCAAAAATGCTACTCATTCATGTGATCACCAACTAGCAATGACCTCTCCTTAAGATCAAATGAAAGAGCTTCCTACTTGTTCAGCTTAGACACCACCACCTTGTCCCTTGCGAAGAGCATTGGGTGAGTTGGCATGGCCCATCCCACCAAGGACTTCATGAAAACAAACTTCGCCTTTAAATCCCTGACCTTGTTCACCAAGTCACCCACTCTCATGCAAACTAAGGAGAATTGGGTGCTGCCATCTTTGAAAGCTTTGACAGCAAATACATAGTAGAAGAAACTAAAACTCCACATAATATTCTCCTGCCACAAATGCAAGAAGAGGATGACCATGCTTGCAATTTTGTTTGGTAGGAGTGTCAATATTTAACCCAATCCGAGACCCGACCCAAAAAATTCCATGTTTGGGCCAACTCGTTTTTCATATAGTTCAGATTCGGGTTCAAAAATGTGACCCTTTTCTAAAATCGGGTTGGGTTCAGGTTGACCTGGAAACCCGAAATCAACCTGAAGTTGACCCGGGTTTGGGTCCGCTAGCCTTCCGTGCAACAGGTCTCGACTAGACTAGCCTGTTAGCACACGGGAGTTGGGACGCTTAGCCAGTGAGCCCAATCCGCAATCGGTGCCGCTCCTCAAACCTAGCCCTAGCCCGCCTCGGGCTGGTCGCCTTCACCTCTCACGATGTCACGCGTACAGCCACCCACATGGCACGCGACAGTCAGCACGCCCGCATGAGGCACCGCCTCGGCCTGACCGCCTCGCCTAACTATGCAGCATGACCGTTGCGGCGCACGAGGCATGGGGACGAGCGAAATTTGAAAAAGAGTGAGTTGGCAAGTTTTGTCGAGTCAACCTGGTAACCCGCGTGGATTTCACTAATCTTACTCAACCATTTTTTTCTAGCTCTTACTTAGTAACAACCTAAAAGAAAGATAGCAAATGGTAGAAAGTTGTCTTTAGAATTTCAAGACTTGCAAGCACGATATACCTAATTACTTGTCCCTCCCTCACTGATCAAAACATTGCTTGAAACAAATGGATCTTTAAAATGAACATCAATTTGGATGGTATATTTGCTAGACATAAAACTTGATTGGTCGCTTAGGCTACAAACAAAAACTACACAGAATTTACTGAAATATCTAGTCCAATGACAAAGATGCCTACTATATGAGTTTTGCTTACTACTACCTTAAACCACAATTAGACTGTCAAGAAGTTAGATGCCTCTAATACTAAATAAGACTGCATACATAGAGCAACCACAGGTGTTCATGATCATCAATACCCTGATATATGTGTATTCATAAAAAGGTTATCTATAACCAAAAACAAATACATAGTGGTTTGTACCATTCACTTCTTACCTACAATAATTAGGATTCTCTTTCAGTACAGCTAATCCTTCTTTGTTAATTTATGAAGATGTTTCCATCACTATTGATTTTAATGATATTAATCGCTAGAAATTATGCAACTGCCATTAACATTTTGATTAAGAAATTAGAGGCTTGCTTTAACATGTGCAACCTTGGAAACATTTCACTCCCTTGGTATGCAAGCACTTCCTACAACTTAAGGCCTTATTATCACTCAATCGACATATGCCGAGGAGATCCTTCAACGTCCTAAGATGGTTGACTACGAGCAACTGCAAAATCCCATTGTTGTCAAACGGCTCCAACCTGATTTCAAATAGTAGAAATTTGATAATTATATACATTATCAACACATAGTGGGATTCTAGCAATATCTTACTATGACTAGACAAATTTATCCCTTACTGTTAATTAGTTGTGTCAATGTATACATGCCCAACTAATTAGCCATTATCAATAGCTCAAGCATATGAGATACATCAAGAGAACCATTCACTATGGTCTACCTATATATAAAGGGTAACTAAAGCTTAAGATTTATTTTAACTTTGATTGGGCTGGAGATCCTCAAGATCAACCGTCCACTATGGGATTTTGCGCTTGGTTAGGAAACACACTTATCTCTTGGTTTGTCCAGAAGCAGACCACTCTTGCTCATTCATCCAATGAGATAGAGAATCATGCACTTGCCACTAAAGACATGGATACTATATGGTTTCGTAGATTGTTAAAGAGATTGGCATTCTTCAAACTTCTGCAACACTTATTTATTGTGACAACATTTCAGTTATGGCATTAACTAACAATCCAATTTTTCATGCTTAAATGAAACACATTGTAATTGATATCATTTTATTAGAGATTGTAACAAAAAACACTCTCTACCATTTGGTTTCACCGTGTCATAAACAAGTTGTGCATCTAGGCTTGGACTACCAAGTTGAGGGGAGGTAAAAATGTTATGCAACAACCATTCATTAAGGTTGATACAAAAATTGGAAATCAAAACTCTCATTTTTCTGCTGGCACAGAACCACTACCGCATTTGCATAATTCATCTCACCGTCCATTAATAATTGACAAGTTAATCTCTACCTTTTGTTGATAACAAATTATGTAGCTGCTTATGATTACACATGTTTTGATTATAAATATAGTGATTGTAGTCGTATTTAGTGTAACAAAAAAATGAATGCAAACTAAAAGTTCTACTTCTATGCATTTTACTCTCTGTTTCACTTTCTTATAATTACTATGCTGAAGGTTTAATTTTCTATACAGATGACATTAAAAACCAACTCAGCTACCAATACAAGAATTGTATGTCATAACTATGGAGTTTTGCAAGAACAGGGTTGCAAACATATCGAGAACAATAATCAGCCAACTCAACAAGTGAGCATGAATATCTATGGACATAATTTTAAAATAAATAATCAAACTTAAAGAAAGAAACAAGGAAGCAAGGCACATTTAATCATGCAATAAAATTTTTAAAGCAAAGAAATTTCATATTGTTAAAAACAGAAGATATGGTGGGTATCCAATAAACCTTCAGAAGAAATAATGAGATCTACATTGAGAATTTAAATATAATGGTGAATTAAAAAAACTTCTCTGACCTAATTTTCCAACAAAAGGGTCCTAATTCTCGCAGACCCATTCAACTTAAAAAACAACACATACAAATCAAAGCTTATTGGAATCCCGTAACCGTTCTACTGAAAATGAAAAAAAAAGAGTGACAGCAACTGATTGGTGGAGAACTTGATAAATAGAGAAACCTAATAATTTGGGCAAGCTCAGTGACAACATGAGAACAGTTTCCATATTATGCCATACAACTATCTTCTAAGGGCTCCTTTGACTGTAAAAAAAAAAAAAAAAATTCATTAGAAAATGATGACTCCCATTTAACTCTTTTTTGTGTGTGAAAAATGGTGAAGTCATGACATTTAATAGAGTTTAAGGAGGCTTATGGAGTTTGAAATCAATGTCCCTAAATGGTCATTGCAAAAAAAAAAAAAAACATAAAGAAAACAACATCCATTATAAAAATGAACTCAGTTGGACTTTAATTCAACCTTCCACCAATTTCACTACAAAATCAACCAGATCATGCGTCACCAACCACGATCGATGAGGGAAAAGTAGAAAGGGCAAAACCTTCTTAAGTTTAAGAAGGATGGAGGAGACGACGGATCGGAGGGCCTGAGCATCGTCGCGAATGTGGACAGCCTCGCGGCAAGCATAGGGGACGCGGCGCAGAGCATCACCTCCTTCGCGCTCGAGGGCGTCGACGATCTTCTCCGAAGACGAACGGAGGCTTTCTTCCACATCCGAGAGGAAGCGATCGATGGGATCCTGAGGGTGCCGTGAATCAAGCGCAGCATTAATCCAACGCTTGGGGTCGAAGCCCTCGTCCGAGAATTCTCCCAAATCCAGCACCACCATTGCAGATTTGCAATTGTGATTTGCTCTCCTGGATTCGAGATTTGGAGTTCACTATCATAAATTGGCATGAAAATTAGATGAAATTTTAAGAGAGGGCATTATTAATCTTTAAATTAGTTAGAGTATCATCATATAAAAATAATTTAAAAAGAAGTAAATTAGTCAAATAATTTGGTAAATTTAATAAAATGCATCAAAAAATTTGTCATTCTCAGAATGCACTAAACAGTTTGGTGCATTCAACACCAAATTATTTGGCATTTTCAGAATACACCAAATTATTTGATGCATTCTATAAAATTCATCAAACAGTTTGGTGCATTCTAAATATGCTACAGTTGCAAATTTTCATTAGAGTTCGAGCAAAATTTTACACTAAGCATCATTAACATAATAATCAACACGTGCAATAAAAGTATTTCAAATTAGGCAAAATCGTTCGTTTAGGGGAATGAGCGAGTTGCTCATTAATCAAAATTTGTTCAAAAAAAGCATATATATTCTTAATCTGTAAATTCATATATATTTATAGATTTGAAGAATTTTTTTTGACAATCAAAATGTCATTGTCTTTTTTTATTTTGAGATATTTATAAGTTTGACATAAATTAGTAATTTAAATAGATGTAAGATTTTTAAACTTATATTTTGACATAAATTTTGAAATTCCTTATTTACTATGTTTTTATTATTTCTGAAATATTATAAAATTACGCATTCAATTTAAAAAAAAATGAAAATGAAACGATTTAAAAGTGTCTACATTAAATTGAATGTAAGTATTAATTTATTTAGAAATTATTGATTACAAATTATTAATTATTTTAATATAATTAGTATTATATTAAGATTTACTTTATGTGTCAACATTTGATTTTTTTCAAAATAATGCTATCATTTATCTAATTTAAATTTTTTTGTAATATTATTTTCTTGGATTTGAAAAAGCACTAAAAATTTAAATATAAGAAAAAGAAGTAAATTTAAGAAAAACCAACATTCCAACAATAATACGAATATTATATTAAAAACCACATTCACATAGACGCAAACATACAAATCCATAAAACTTAATAACTTGGACGATAACAGACACAAACCACATTCAGAATTAACTTTACTAATATACTTAAGAAGGTTCTAAAACAAAGCCTAAAACAATTCTTGATCACGATGCACATGCGAGCTTGGACTTGGGATTTAGTTGGACTGCAATTGAATTTTTGTTGAAACCAATGTTGGACACATTGCCAGTTCAATGCATTGAGAAATTCCTTCCTCTTTCTGCCTCGCAAAAATATCAGATTCTTATATATTTTAACGAGGAATTACTACAGAAAACAATTCATTTCAGGTGGAATTTCCTGTGAAAATAAATTCGTTACAAATTTTGGTGATTTTTCCAGTGGATTACCGTAAGAAAATTTCCGACATATTTTCTAACGGATTTTTGACGGATTTTTTTATTGTCTTTCCGACGGATTTATTTCCAACAAAATTTTTGAACAAAAATTAATTTTTCCTGAATATTTATAATCAATTATTTTATTAAATTAAGTAAATAATTTAATAACTTATTATCAAATAAAATCATTTAAATTAAATTAATTAAATTAATAATTAATAGTTCTTTGTTAAATTAAATAAAATTAAATATTATTAAATTAAAAAAATAAATTAATTATTAATTATTAAATTAAATTGATATATTAATCAATTATGATTTAAATTTTAAAAAAGAAAAAGCATATTTGTTGCAAATCTGTTTTTCATGGATTATGATTTTGATGTTAGCAAACACTCTTGTTTCTCTACGACTGCTTTTTCTACTGACATTTCAGGGCCACAAGATCGGACGACAATCGAAACCAACTCAAGTTTGAGTAAACTAGGTCTTAGTCAGTCTGTAATTTTCTTTCTCCCTTTCTTGAGTCAATTGTAATCTTTGAAGTGTCTGATGCTAAGTAACCCTACACACACACTTGAGAGATTTTTCTGACTGATTTAGAATTTCTGTTTTTTACTCACATATTCTCGGACGATATTATTATCGTCCTGGATGATCGGGTTCAAAATAGAAACCCTAATCAGGACATCTAGTTAAGGCAGCTGTCATTAGCCGATCGGTCTGGACGATACATGTATCGGCCAGGACGATAAGCTTAAAACATAAAGAATTAGCCGCCATGATCTATTTAGGCATTCTTTATTTTTGGCAATCAGCAAGGACGATCTTGTATCGTCCTCGACGATTTGGTACAATTATGCCTAAATTAATCTGGTAATTAAGGAAAGTAATTAAGGATGATTGATACGATCACATCGTCCTGGACGATCGCAAGATCGACCGGGACGATCAGTTAAAAAAACCTTAATTACTCCTGGATGATCGATATCGGACAACTCAAATTTCGGGCAAAGGTCTGGCCGATCAATATCAGCCAGCTCAGATTCTGGGCGATGCTCTGGACGATTTTCTTCTGATTTAAACTAATCATCCGGGATGATCGTGAGATCGGCCTATACGATCAAGCTATTTTGGAGTCGTCCAGACCTCATTTCAGAGCGATTGTCTGGCCGATATTCTGTGATTTGAACTAATCGTACAGGACGATATAGTATCGTCTTGTATGATATAAACAACTTTCCTTTATTCGCCCCAGATCTTCCCGGCTGATTAGACTTAAATTGCACTAATCGTACAAGACGATATACTTATCATCATGGACGATAATGTTGGCAACTTGCAATTAATGAGCTATTTTGAAGCTCTTCTATTTAAGAGCTATTGTTCAATGTTTTGAACAATCTTTTGCTACTATCTTGACCTGAGAAAGCCTAGAGGAGAGAGAGAGAGAGAGAGAGAGAGAGAGAGGGAGAGAGAGGGAAATAGAGAGAGGATCTTGTGAGGGGGAGCTTGTGAGAGAGATTCACAAGGGTTGCTCCAAGTATTGTTCCACTTCTTCTTCCACTAGAGTCTCTTGTCCTTGGAAGGGTTGGGAGAGGTAAGCTTCAGTGATCGATCGAGGTTCTCTGCCTGCTTCAGGAGGAAGCAAAAGGAGTTGGATTCTCTGCCTTGTCAGGGGTGGCAAAAAGGAGGTGTTTGTAAGGGCTTCTCCACCTAGCTGTGGGAGCTGAAGGAGAGTCACGATTGTAGTGCAATACTCGGAGGGCGCCTCTGGGGAGTGGACGTAGGTCGAGTTGACCGAACCACTATAAACCCTTGTATTCCTTTTACTGCTTTCGCATTTAATTTTTTGCTCTCTATTTCTCTGTGGTGATTTTGGTTTGAGCTTTATTGTGCTTTGATTAAATGATTTAAAAAAAAATACTAATTCACCGCCCTCTTTGTTAGCCTTTGGCTAGTTCTTAAGGGCTTAACATTCATAACGAACTTTCAAGTGGTATCAGAGCGGGATTCATAAAAACTTAGTTTAATTTTTTTTTAATTTTGATCTATGGCTAACTTTGGGAATCGTAACACAACTGAAGGATATTCTATTACACGACCACCCTTGTTTGACAATCTTCCTTTTGATTTTTAGAAAACTCGCATGTATACTTTTTTATAATCATCTGACTATCGCATGTTGATGCTTATTAAAGAAGGATATTCTTCACCTTCTTGTGAACTTAATGGAATTAAAACTGAAGTGCCTTTTATTGAATGGACTTTTAATGAAAGAGATTTAGCTCAACTTAATGCAAAGTGTTTAAACTATTTTTTCTGTGCTTTAAAGTCTGAAGATTACATGCGTGTTTTTACTTGCTCTACTGGAAAAGAGATTTGGGATAGGTTGTGCATTACTTATGAAGGAACCAATAAAGTTAAGCAATCTCGTTTGAATATTCTCTTGTATGATTATAAACTTTTTCGTATGAAATTTTCTGAATCAATTTCTGATATGTATATAAGGTTTACTCAAATTGTAACTTCTTTGTATGCCTTAGGAAGAGAACTTTCAAATTATAAAAAAGTGAACAAAATTTTGAGATGATTACCTTCATCTTTTGATGCTAAAATCATCGCCATTATTGAATCTAAAGATTTGAATACTTATTCAATTGACAACTTACTTGGCTCACTCATTGCTTATGAGTAATGAGTGAATCAAAGAAATTTGGATGCATGTGAGAAAAGAAAGGAGAAAACTGTGGTATTGAAGGCCAATAAAATGGACTATGATTCTTTCGGGTCTGAAAGCGACGACATTGCCTTAATCATAAGGCAATTCAAAAACTTTCTAAGGAAGATTCATAAACATCATCAAAATTGGAGAAAAGGTAAGGATAATAAATATTATAAAGGATCTTTTGATGTTATTTTCTTTGAATGCAGGAAGCCTGGATATGTCAGAGCTGATTGTCCTACACTCTAGGATCAATCAAGCAAAGAAAGGCGTGAGAAAAAACCTAAGTTTAGGAAGGATAAGAAGCGAGTTCAAAAAGCGTTCTGGGAGGAATCTGCATCAGATTCATCTGAGACTGAACCTGAGGAAGAAACAATAAACTTGTGTTTAATGGCAGAAGATCATCTTGATCAAAGTGATGAAGAAGAGGTATGTAAACCAACCTATGATCAATTGTTTGAAATTTGTGAGAAAATTCATGCATCATATAAAAAACATAAGAAAACCCATGCTAGTTTAAAATTGGAGCTTTTGAATTTACAAAAAGAGCATAAAATTATTCTCAAATATCATTCAACGATTGATTCAAATCACATGAATTTACTTGATGAATTTGATGAATTAAATAAAAAACATTTAGAATTGATTGATGAGCATGATTCATTAAAATCTTCACACACCTCACTTGAATCTGATTTTAAGAAATCTAAAGATATTGAGCAAAATTTGAGGATTAAGAATGCTGCTTTAGAAAGTACTAACTTGAGGTTTAAAACTGAATTGGAAACAATTAAGAGAAATTGGATGACACCCACTTTTGATCTAAAGCTAAGACCTAGGAAGAGCCATTATAACCCAAACCATTTAAAAAATCTTTTTCGTGGTGTTAAATGCTTTCATGTGATATGCTAGGACACATCTCAGACACTTGCATTGTTCACCATAGTACACATTGGGTGTGGAGACCAAAATTGCATGATTCACAGCATAGCACACATGCATTGTACTCTACTTTTCATAAAAAGGAATCCAAACTTGTTTGGGTTCCTAAATCTGACAATTGTTGATTTTTTCAGGATTGCTCTCACCAAAGACCTCGTAAGAAGCATACGATTCTTGGACAAACGGAGGCTCGCAGCTCATAATTACTTAAACTTGCTGCTTAATAAATTTTTGAAATGCATGTGTTGATCATCGTTGTTTTCTGTCTTTTGTGTTTGTTTCTTTTTAAGTTATTTTAGTTGTTTTTGTTTTCTTTTTCTTTATGATGATTTTTTTTAGTTCTTAAATTTTAGAGATTTATAGCCAATGATTAGCATCTCTAAATTGGTTAAAGAGAGAAACACTGTTGATGGTTTCCCTCCCTCTAACCTCTTTTAGTGGTATAATTTTCTTCTCTAAACTAAAGTCTATCCCATATTAACAATTGGTTTTTGAAATTAAGATCCTTTTCATCCTGCTACAATAATCTACCTTATATTTATAAAATTCAAAACTTTTATATATCTTTCAAGTTAAATGAAATCTTTTCATCGCACTTATCATATAATTGATAAAGTCTGTTTTATGGTCTATTCTTCCTTATATTAGAGAGTGAGTTTTTCTTCTCTAATATCTGGAAGATCTACTCACAACTAATTATATTTTAAGAGTTGTTGAAAAAGGGATCTAGCTTGCAAAAACAAAAAATAAAAAGATCAATAATGCCAAAAATAAAAAGATATGCAATGATGCCAAATTGAAAAATTTATATACAAAAGTGTATCAAAAATTAAAAGATGTGCAAAGAGCGCCATTCAAATTGACAAGAGGCATAAAATGAGCCCACATAAAACAAGCTTACCCCTCTTTCAAACTTTTAAAATTTTAGAAGAATTTATAGGTTATTTGATATTTTCAAAGGCTTGACTTCAAGTACCATGATTGAGACAAATTGCTTTGGTATATTATTCTATAAGTTATTTTTCCTTGGAGCAAGTTTTAAACGAATCTTCTTTCTTTCCAATTAGTTTATTCTGAGTTTGGTCTTTTATTTTCAAAAGATAATTTTTGCCTTGGAAGAAGTCCGACCTAGGGTTAACAGGATTGGTTGTTCTACCATTTTTCAGATTTTGACATTATTAACTCATTGATATTTCGAATCTTTAAAATTTAATTATTTGGAAAATTTATCATATCTTGCTTTTTAAAAACTAAAAAAAATAGAAAATTTAAAAAACAAAAATTCTTTGTTTTTTTTTTATCTTTTTTTTTTTATTTTTTCGTTGTTATTTTTAGATTGGTCTTATTGTCTGTGGGCTCTCTCTGATCATCTCCATCTTTCCCTAGTTTTTCAAATTTTATCATATCGTCCCGGTCGATATATTTATCATCCTGGATGATTTGACTATCTTTGCTCTAAATCCATATGCTGGACTTTTTTGACTTTGCTGAAATTCATCGTCCTGGACGATTCCATATTGTCCTGGACGATTTGATCAAACTCAGTTATAATTATCTTGATCGTCTTGGCCAATAAAATTTTCGTCCTGGCCGATGCATTTATGGACATCGTCATGGCCGATATACCTGATCGTCATGGATGATACACGTGTCAGCATGTTTAAAATCTTTAAAATTGCCTGGGACGATTCATTATTGGACAATCGTCCTGGCCGATCCACTGTTCATCCTAGACGATACACGTGGCACATACTTAAAATGTTTTAAATTCTACCGGTACAATCAATAATTGAGCATCGTCCTAGGCGATACACCTAATCGGACTAGACGATTTACTTTTTCAACGGTCGTCCGACCTGACTCCTCGGGATGATCGTCTGTGTCTAACTGTCCCGGCCGATATCTGATCGGCCTAGACGATCAGACCACCTTTTTGACCAATCAGCCTGTACGCAATTATTGAACCAGATTGTCCTGGACGATTCTATGATTGTCCTGGACAATGTGGCCGTTTCTTTAAATTCATAGCATTTCAACCATATTTCTCACTTCAATCTTTTTCTCATCTCTTGTCTACTTCCTTATTTCTTTCTATGGTTGGAGGAAAGCGCGTTCGTTAGACCTTTAGAAGCTCCTCGAGGGCCACACTGGACCCTTGATTTAGGAAAGCAGAAGATTAGGCTGCCTACCATCGATACAAAGAATGCGGAATCACTCTCTCCAGAATAATCAATCCTGTCCACCTCTCATATCCAATATTAGACCTCTTCACTCACACTTCTCTGTGCTTTATTCTTACCCTCGCTGTCCCCTTCTCTTCTAAACTTCTTTTCAAATTTTTTGCAAACCTCAGCATAAACTCCTCCTATACTGTCCTCACCTTTTATATGAATCGACGCCCTCTCGAGATCACATACTAGGACTGTGCTGAACTGTTACAGCTATCCACCACTGGGATAAGTTGCATACCACTATCTCTGATCCTAATTTTAACTTGTCCTCTGCAAACCACTTTCTTTGCCACACCAACGCACCTTTTTATGTTGGAGAGACTAGCTCTTTACTCAAAGATGCTAGGAAAATCCAACGTGTCCTTCGCACTTCCATTATTCCAAAAGCCGGGGATCGAGTCCACATCACTCCACTTCTTTCACTTACTACCTTTTACATCATGGCCCATAGAGAGTTTAATACTACTGACCTGATCTTTC
Source organism: Dendrobium catenatum (assembly GCF_001605985.2). Taxonomy (NCBI): domain Eukaryota; kingdom Viridiplantae; phylum Streptophyta; class Magnoliopsida; order Asparagales; family Orchidaceae; genus Dendrobium; species Dendrobium catenatum. The sequence continues at coordinate 36,298 of NW_021318987.1, read as the reverse complement.
GATACATTGATCATTTAACAACAATCTGCGATTCAGGTCATAAGAGGAAACCCAACATTGCTTTAGGACACCTCATAGTTTATGTTCTTGAAACTAAATACCAACTTCAATATCCTGCTCGTCCCGTCCTTCAGCCTCCCTGCTACTCAAACAGTTCCTTCAATATCCTTCACAGTACTCGTCTCCACCCAGGAGATGGGGAAGCTCAAGGGGCCGAGGAGGAGGAGGCTCCCGCTCCCATTCCTGAACCTGTTCCTCTCCGCCAGCACTCACAGCTGGATCAGTTGGTGGAGATATTTGATCAGTTGGAGGCCCAGTTCGACACTTTCATAGCTCACCAGTAGAAACAGCACGATGAGGACATAGCCCGCCAGCAGCAGCAGCACGACTAGGACATGGCCTGGTTTAGGCCACAGTTTACTTTACTCTCATGTTACTTTCAGTAGCAACCACCTTCACCCCCGTCTGATGATCAGGGTCCATCATTTCTTTAGTTTTAGTTCCTATTTTCTGTAGTTTGTTTTCTCTGCATTGTGTTTTTCTTTTAGTTTTTTTTAGCTGCTTTAGTTTGTTTTAGTTTCCTTCTCCTTTTTGAGATGTCAAAAGAGGGACTAGTATGTTTGTACTTGTACTATTCTTTTTTGAAATTTGAAAGCTTTTTTATGTTTTGGACTGTTGTTTTAGAATAAATCGTTAAAGTGTTTGCCATCATAAAAAAGGGGGAGATTGTTGTAAATCTGTTTTTCATGGATTATGATTTTGATGTTAGCAAACACTTTTGTTTCTCTACGACTACCTTTTCTACTAACATTTTAGGGCCACAAGATCGGACGGCAATCGAAACCAGCTGAAGTTTGAGTAGACTAGGTCTGAGTCAATCTGTAATTTTCTTTTTCCCTTTCTTGAGTCAATTGTAATCTTTGAAGTGTTTGATGCTAAGTAACTCTACACACACACACACACTTGAGAGATTTTTCTGACTGATTTAGAATTTCTGTTTTTAACTCACATCATCCCAGACGATATTATTATCATCCTAGACGATCAGTTCAAAACAGAAACCCTAATCAGGACATCTAGTTAAGGCAGCCATCATTAGCCGATTGGCTTGGACGATACATGTATCAGCTAGGATGATAAGCTTAAAACAGAAAGAATCAGCCGCCATGATCTATTTAGGCATTCTTTATTTTTTGCAATCGGCCAGGACGATCTTATATCATCCTGGATGATTTGGTACAATTATGTCTAAATTAATCTGGTAATTAAGGAAAGCAATTAAAGATGATTGATACGATCACATCATCCTGGACGATCAGTTCAAAAAACCTTAGTTACGACTAGACGATCAATATCGGACAACTCAAATTTCGGGCGATGGTCTGGCCGATCAAGATCGTCCAGCTCAGATTCCGGGCGATGCTCTGGATGATTTTTCTCTGATTTGAACTAATCATCCGGGACGATCGTGAGATCGGCCTGGAAGATCAAGCTATTTTGGAGTCGTCCATACCTCATTTCAAAGTGATTATCTGGCCGATATTCTATGATTTGAACTAATCATACAAGACGATATAGTATCATCCTGGACGATATGAATAACTTTCCTATGTTCATCCCAGATCGTCCTGGCTGATTAGGCTTAAATTGCACTGATCATACAGGATGATATACTTATCGTCCTGGACGATAATGTCGGCAACTTATAATTAATGAGCTATTTTGAAGCTCTTCTATTTAAGAGCTATTGTTCAATATTTTGAACAATCTTTTGCTACTGTCTTGACCTGAGAAAGCCTAGAGGAGAGAGAGAGGATCTTGTGAGGGGGAGCTTGTAAGGGAGATTCATAAGGGTTGCTCCAAGCATTGTTCCACTTCTTCTTTCACTAGAGTCTCTTATCCTTGGAAGGGTTGGGAGAGGTAAGCTTCAGCGATCGATTGAGATTCTCTGCCTGCTTCAGGAGGATACAAAAGGAGTTGGGTTCTCTGCCTTGCCGAGGTGGTGGCAAAAAGGAGGTGTTTGTAATGGCTTCTCCGCCTAGCTGTGGGGGCTGAAGGAGAGTGACGATTGTAGTGTAATACTCAGAGGGCGCCTCCGGGGAGTGGACGTAGGTCGAGTTGACTGAACTACTATAAACCCTTGTGTTCCTTTTACTGCTTCCGCATTTAATTTTCCCCACTCTATTTCGCTGTGGTGATTTTGGTTTGAGCTTTGTTATGCTTTGGTTAAAAGATTTTAAAAAAATACCAATTCACCCCCCTCTTGGTTAGCCTTGGGCTAGTTCTTAAGGGCCTAACATCCCTAACAAACTTTCAATATTTACCTTAGTGGCACGATGGCAGGTGACTTGATGGCGGCATAGTTTGGGTTCAAATCCCGCCTATGATGGGCAGCATTGCATGTCGATAGGCCCACAGGATGGGTTGGTTGGGGATTGGGTGTTTGGTTGATAGGCAGGCTTGTGTGGGTGCGCTTGGGCGTGATGGGCAGGTGGGCTCAATGGATTGGCAGGTCCAGTAGGCTGGGGCAATGCAGGTTGGTTTGGTTGTCATATTTTTATATTTTTCTTTTTTTTTTCCAACACAAAATAGTCTTCCAAAATTTTTATTAGCGGATTAAGTCCGCTAGAAATAATTCTCCTGAAATATTTTCAATGGACTATTTTGTTCTGAAAAAGCTTTTTAGACATGCATTTTACCATTGAAAAAAAAATATGTCATAAATGCTAATTTTCAACAAATTTTAGGCATTTTCTGATAAATTTTGGTCTCCAGTAACATGTGATTTTCCTGTAGTGAATGTATCAGCCGCTGGATGCCAATTAAGTAAAGAATATAATGATTTGTATCAGCTATTGGGTTGTCCGCAATCACCTCAAATGACTCATCTTCACGACATCCATTTTAGCAATTCTAGCTTTCATAATGTTAATCAGGGCTATATGTCCCTCTTGTTGCATAAACCTCCTTTGCAAAAATCTGCAACCTGGCCTCATTCAAATCGGCTCCATCCCTGTAAGATGGAATCATCATAACTTCATTGTACTTGTCCAATAATATGCAGTCTTCCATATCTGACTAGGAATGCTTACAACACTGATAAATTTCATTTGATCTGGCCATCTCCTCTAACCACCTATCATCAGTGAAATGCACTAAATATTCCCTCAATCAACTGCTATCCTCCACAATCAACTGCTTCAAAGATATTTTTGGTGTCATATATATTGCACAAGAAGATAGAATAAGCAGAACAAAATTTGCATAGGAGGTGGAGAATGCAAGTTACTAGTTACATGCATCCAAAGAAATAAAATATGCTCAATTTATAGAAGTAGTACATTAGATTATAAGAGCATTAATTAGTTGGTAAGAATTAAATGAATACTCTGATTTGTCATTACTGTCAGATCTGATAATACAAATTGATTTGAAAATACAAGATGATTTGGTCATACATACTGATTTGTGAACACAAACTAACATGATAATATATAATGACATTACAGCTTAGATTTCTTGAATGTGACAACACAAACTGTTTTGATAATACATGTTGATTTGACAACAAAATCTTTTTGCTTGTATTTATAATTTTAATTTTTGTTGGAATATTGGTTATGAGTTAAGATATTTAGTAATATAAATGTTAAGTCAAAGTCGCATTAATATATAAATATTTAGTCAAATCAGTTTGTATTGTCAATTAAATTTTATAGTCTTTTATTATCATGCCATTGTGATCCTACTAAGTTTATATTATTCATCATTGATGGGAGTTCACATTGCAGCAAACCATCATATCAGTTGAACTGTAAAGTTGATATATCCAATCAAATAATATTGAAATTATAAGCAATATTTGATTCTAAGTTTAAGAAAAAATTAAGTGATTATATCTGACTTTTATTCTATTATATTCTCTAAATTTATAAAATTTTCTTTGTTTTTTAAATCAATTTGTAAAAAAATATAATATTAACTATTCTATGAATATGTTTTTCATTACTTAATAAGAATATTTGAGAGACTAATGACTGTTAACATTTGTAGCTCAAATTGTCAAAAAATAACCCTACATATTAATTATTTAATATGTTAGAACATATTCTATTATCATAGTGCCTATCATAATTATTTTTAACATATACTTTCATTTAGAATAAATATAATATAAAGATTTCATTGGTATGAAATTTTTAATAGATAATATAATTTCTAAATTATAAATCTTTATTTTAAAAATTAAATTTTACTTAAATATGTTACAACTTAGAATTCATAATTAAGTTTTATGTAATGTGATTTTTTTATGATAACAAAATATTATTGTTATGATTTCTATTTCTCTTAACATACATTGGATATATTTCTGTTTGTTTTGTGTATACTAATATTTTAGAGAAATCATACTCCAGATTACTGAAGACTTCAAGACAGAGTAGAATATGATTTCATGTAATGAAGATAATAATTTTTTTTATGAGTCTGAGTGAGTGTAATTGTAATTGAGTAACTATGCATACACACATATGGGGAGAGAGTTTAAATTGAAATTTGAAATTTTCTTTTTTGAACCCTTTTCATACTGTATGATGTTAGTTCATACAAACGACTAATAGTGTACGAGATTAGCTTTGTACCATATCATCTAGATGAATTTTAACTATTCGTGAAAATAATCTCAATATCGTATAGACGACTGACAGTGTATGAGATTAGCTTCATTCCAGATTATCCAGAATAATTTTAACTGTTCGTATAGACAATCTCAATATCATATATATAACTTATAGTGTACTAGATTAGCTTCAAACTAGATCGTCCAGATGAATTTTAACTATTCGTATAGATGATCTCAATATCATACAGATGATTGACAGTGTAAAAAATTAGCTTCGTACCATATCATCCATATGAATTTTAACTATTCATACTGACGATCTCAATATATTATAGATGATTGATAGTGTATAAAACAGTGTTCATACCATATCATCCCATAATTTTTTAATTATTCATACGAATGATCCACGATCGTATTGTATGATCTAACTCATTTTCACTTTGGAAAATTTCATTTGTGGATGATTTTTTTTGTCTTTCATATATAAGGGTCCTAAAAATGGCACTAAAAAAATATCTTGCTGTGAATTTCTCTTAAGAGTGGATAAGGAGAGTGTTTAAAATAGTGTCTTTGGGAGTGAAGAGTGGGAGATCTTGTAAGAGGAAATAATAAGAGGATTCACAAGATTTTGCAAAGGTAAGGATCTCTTGTTTATTCTTCAAAATTCTTCCATACTTTTTTAAAGAGTCTTGAGAGAATATTTTTAAAGAAGATCATGATACTTTTCCATCACCAGAAGGGTAAAGGATATTGGTAATCTTCTATCACTAGGAGAGTGAAAAAGGATGGTTATACCTTGCTATCATGAGGAGGGTGAGAAAGGACTTCGGTACTCTGCCATCACAAGAAAGGTGAGAAAGGATGTCGGTACTCTGCCACATCGGGTTGGAAGAAGATAGGTTTTATAAGGGATTCTTCGCTTGTTGTGGGAGAAAAATTAGAGTCACTTGTGTTTAGTGCAATACTTGGAGGAGTCTCCAAGGAGTGGACGTAGGTCTAGTTTGACTGAACCACTATAAAATTTAGTGTTCTTATATTCTTTTACTTTTTATTGCTTTTTTATTTTTCATACTTTATATTATGGTTGAAAAATATTTTGTGAAAATCTATTTCTACAAAGAACTGCATACTTAAGGGTCATTGAATAAAATTTCTTAAAACAATTTTCTAAAATCTAAGAGATTTTTTAAATTACCAATTCACCACCTCCTCTTAGTTAGCCTTAGGATAGTTCTATTTGGTCTAAAAACCTTCACAAACTTATAAGTGGTTTCAAAGCATATTTCAAAAATTAAAGTTTAGATTACTTTTTGAAAAATAATTATGGCTACTTTTAGAAAATGAAACACTCATGAAGGATATTTGATCATTAGACCACCACCATTTGCTAACATTCCTTTCGACTTTTAGAAAACTTACATGTCTACTTTTCATCTATCACTTGACTATCGCATGTGAATTTTAGTACAAGAAGGTTACACTAGACCCACTAGACTTATTGATGGCATTAGGATTAAAACACCATTTACTAATTAGACATTAGGGAAAAAAGACTTAGCTTTATTAAACATAAAATATTTAAATAATTTTTTTAGTGTATTGAAATATGAGGACTAATGGGTGTTTCAACCTGTAAAATTTGAAAAGAAATTTGGGATAGACTTTGCATAATGAATGAAGGAGCTAATGAGGTGAAATAATCCAGATTGAACATTATATTACACGACTTTGAACTTTTTTGCATGAAATCAAATGAGTCAACCACTAATATATATACATGTTTTATACAAATAGTTATCTCATTGCATGATCTAGGTAGAGAACTAATGAATTCAGAAAAAAGTTAATAAAATCCTATATTATTTACCTACCGCTTATGTTACAAAGATAGTTGTCATAACAGAGTCAAAAGACCTAAATATTTAATTTATTGACAATCTACTTGGATCACTAATTACTTACAAAGTAAGGAGTGACTTAAAGATAGATTGATGTAGGTGACAAGAAGAAGGAGAAGAATATCATATTAAAAGTGGATGATTTAGAAAGTGATCAATCACTGCCTGAGGATAAAGAAGATATTACATTCATAATGAGTCAATTTAAAAGTTTCATAAGAAGAAAGCAACGGAGACGTCATCAGTGGAACAAAGGTAAGTTCCACAAGAATGTAAAAAATTCTAATGTTATGAATGTAGGAAGTCTGAATATATTAAAATTGATTGTTCAAATCTCAAAACTAATCCTGATAAGGAGAAGATTGTGGAGAAACCCAATTTTAGGAAGGGAAAGAAAAGATTGCGGAGAGTTTTCTAGGCTTTAGATTCCTCAGAAATAGAAGCAAAAGAGGATGTCACAAACTTGTGCTTAATGGTAGACAAAATTAATCATTTAGATCAAGAGGAGATATGTGATTTATCCTATAATGAATTATTTGAAGTTTCTAAGAAATACATACTGCATATATGAAACTAAAAAAAGTACATGCTAAACTGAACATAAAATATTTAAATTTATAAAAAAAGCATGAAATCCTTAGGAATAATCATGCATTTATAGATAGCAACTACATGATATTGTTGGATGAATTTAATGATTTGAATAAGAAACATGATTAATTGAAGGTATCCTATACTGATCTTGAGAATGAATAGAATGTGTTTATAGATGAAGCAAATTAAAAAAACATGAGTTGAGAGTTAATAATGCTGTTTTAGAAAGTATAAACTCATATCTTAAAGAAAAATTGAAAGCTCTTAAGGAAAATAAGACACCCACTACACTTGAAAATTTTCCAATCCTAATTAGAAGAGTACAATGTCAAAACCTAGGAAAAGACATTATAACTCACATAAATTCGTAAATCCATTTTTTGATGTTAAATGTTTTTCATGTAGAATGATAGGACATATCTTCCACACTTGCATAATTCATAGTAGAATACATTTAGTGTGGAGATATAAGATGCATAAATCATAATATATTAAATATGCATCTAGATTATCATTGTTAAGAGGTGAACCCAAATTCATTTGGGTTCCCAAGACTAATGTTTGATTATTTTGTAGAAATGCTCTCATAAAAATTCTTGAGAGAGCATTTGGTACCTGGATAGTGGATGTTTGAAATATATGACTGGAGATACAAATTAATTCATATCAGTAGAAGCCAATAATGGAGGCAAAGTGACACTGAGAGATAATACCACTAGGAGAGTGGTAGGTACATGTATGATTGATAATAAGAATAATTTCTTTATTAAGAATATTTTATTAGTTGAAGGCTTCAAATTTTTACCTACAAGCTATATTATAAGCTAAAATGGAATTGACATGTTGTATGAAAATAGGGTAAATAATATTTACATTCTTGATTTAAATTTTGTTAAATCTTCTAATATTTTTTATGTCAAATCTATCACTGATAAATCATGATTATGAGATAGAAGACTCTGTCAGGCAAGCATGAAAAAACTTAGAAAGATTACCCATAAAAAAATGGTTAGAAGAATACCCAAATTAGACTTCACTAAAGGTCATCAGTGTGATGCATGTCAATTAAGAAAACATGTTAAGTACCCCTTTCATTCAATTAAGGATATTAGAACTAGCAAACCATTAGAAATCATATACATGGATCTTTTTGGACAAGTTAGCACTGTAAGTCTAAGAGAAAAAGTTTTTGGATATATAATTATTGATGATTATTTAAGATTCACTTAAATTAGATTTTTATCATATAAGAGTGAATCATTTGATGAATTTAAAAATTTTATTTACTTAGATTCAGAGGAAACTAGATGTAAAATTCTTATAATTCAAAGTATTCATCGAAGAGAATTTAAAAATAAAAAATTTGAAATGTTTAATAAAAAACGAGGAATATATCACAATTTTTTAGCTCCTAAGACCCCTCAATAGAATGGGGTTATTGAAAGAAAGAATATAACTTTGATAGAAGTGTTAAGAGAGTTGCTATTTGCATATGTTATATTCTTGCAACTTGTATAGTTTTGATGATTTCAAATATTATTGTTTTATGTGTAGTTATCTCCTAACATTTTTTGGAAGATTTATTTTTTCTCTTGTGTGTACTAACATTTCAGGAAAATTGAACTCCAAACTATGAAGAATTCAAATCAAATTCAGCATATAATTCTTTGCAAATTGAAGCTTTATATTATTTTTTGAATTAAGAGGGAGTGATTGTAATTGAGTGAATAAAAACACACACACACACACACACTTAAGGAGATCTTACAAAATTTGTACTGATCATACGGGACAAACCTAGTTTGTACGGGACGATCAAGTCAGTTATCTCCTCGTAGGAGCAATGGAACGAATAGGAGGTGATGAAATTTTTCTAAGTCCTGATCATCCAGGATGAAGATTCACTTAAATTAGATTTTTATCATATAAGAGTGAATCATTTGATGAATTTAAAAATTTTATTTACTTAGATTCAAAGGAAACTAAGATGTAAAATTCTTATAATTCAAAGTATTCATCGAAGAGAATTTAAAAATAAAAAATTTGAAATGTTTAATAAAAAACGAGGAATATATCACAATTTTTTAGCTCCTAAGACCCCTCAATAGAATGGGGTTATTGAAAGAAAGAATATAACTTTGATAGAAGTGTTAAGAGAGTTGCTATTTGCATATGTTATATTCTTGCAACTTGTATAGTTTTGATGATTTCAAATATTATTGTTTTATGTGTAGTTATCTCCTAACATTTTTTGGAAGATTTATTTTTCTCTTGTGTGTACTAACATTTCAGGAAAATTGAACTCCAAACTATGAAGAATTCAAATCAAATTTAGCATACAATTCTTTGCAAATTGAAGTTTTAAATTATTTTTTGAATTGAGAGGGAGTGATTGTAATTGAGTGAATAAAAACACACACACACACACACTTAAGGATATCTTACAGAATTTGTACTGATCGTACGGGACGTACCTAGTTCGTACGGGACGATCAAGTCAGTTATCTCCTCGTAGGAGCAATGGAACAAACAGGAGGTGATAAAATTTTTCTAAGTCCTGATCATCCAGGATGAAATTATTTTTGTCCCAAGATGAATTGAGCTCTGTAAAAATTTCGTTCAGATGAAATTTATAATCGTGCCAAGACAACTTGGGCTCTGTAAAAATTTTGTCCAGACAAAATACAAATCGTCCTAGGACGAATTCTTCTCTGTAAAAAATTCATTTAGATGAAATTCATTATCGTGCCAGGACGAGTTGCTCTCTGTAAAAATTTTGTCCGGACGAAGTCCTGTTTGTCCCAGGACGATGTGAACCGACTTACCACAGTTGGTTACGTCCTACAGTTATTAGGGAACCGACCTATGGTATAACTGATCGTATTGGACGAACCTAGTTCGTACGGGATGATGATCGTGTACGAACATAGTTTGTACCAATATACATCAGGATTGTTTCCAACACTTTAAGTAAAATCGTCCAGGATGATCCACGATCGTACGGGACGATTTATTTCGTGTTGACTTGAAAAATTTGTAGTTTTGGACAGTTTTTCTTTTCTCTCCTATATATAGTCCAATTTAGACTACCATCCAATCTTTTTGCCATTTGATCTTCGTGCCTATTGAAAGAAGA